>NC_060142.1:318168444-318470463 GCF_021461385.2 Schistocerca piceifrons | reverse complement strand
GCTAGAGACTACATGTGAAGAGAGGAAACTGAAACGTTCTAAGTACCAACTTTGACATTTGCCAGATTTAAAAGGACGCAAAATCCCCAAGACTAGCAAAGATCTGCAGAAGTTCGAAATAGAGCCCGTACTTCAACGTGAGATGCTTTTAATATTTTCCACAACGAAACTGTGTCCCGGAACCTGGCAGAAAACCCAAAAAGATTCTGGTTACATCGGCTGATCAAAAAGTCAGTATAAATTTGAAAACTGAATAAATCACGGAATAATGTAGATAGAGAGGTACAAATTGACACACATGCTTGGAATGACACGGGGTTTTATTAGAACCAAAAAAATACAAACGTTCAAAAAATGTCCGACAGCATTCATCTGATCAGAATAGCAATAATTAGCATAACAAAGTAAGACAAAGCAAATATGATGTTCTTTACAGGAAATGCTCAATATGTCCACCATCATTCCTCAACAATAGCTGTAGTCGAGGAATAATGTTATGAACAGCACTGTGAAGCATGTCCGGAGTTATGGCGAGGCATTGGCTTCGGATGTTGTCTTTCAGCATCCCTAGAAATGTTGGTCGATCACGATACACTTGTGACTTCAGGTAACCCCAAAGCCAATAATCGCACGGACCGAGGTCTGGGGACTTGGGAGGCCAAGCATGACGAAAGTGGCGGCTGAGCACACGATCATCACCAAACGACGGGCGCAAGATATCTTTCACGCGCCTAGCAATACTTTGTTGTTTTTTTTTTTTTGGTTCTAATAAAACCTCATGTCATTCCAAGCATGTAAGTCAATTTTTACCTTTCTATCTACATTATTCCGTGGTTTATTAAGTTTTCAAATTTATACTGACTTTTTGATCACCCAGTACATAAAGCACACCAGTGGCAAGGCGCAATCAATACCTTCCCTGTGCGATAACAACGTTGAGGTCACTGATGGCACTGCCGCTAAAGCAGAGTTATTAAACACGGTTTTCCGAAACTCCTTCACCAAAGAAGACGAAGTAAATATTCCTGAATTCCAATCAAGAACAACAGCCAAGATGAGAAACATAGAAGTAGATATCCTCGATGTAACAAAGCAGCTTAAATCACTTAATAAAGGCAAGGCGTCCGGTCCAGTCAGGTCCCTCTCAGAGTATGCTGATAAAATAGCTCCATATTTAGCAATTATATACAACCACTCGCTCACAGAAAGATACGTACCTAAGGACTGGAAAATTGCTCAAGTCACACCAGTACCCAAAAAGGGAAGTAGGAGTAATCCGCAGAATTACAGGCCTATATCACTAACGTCGATTTGCAGTAGGGTTTTGGAACATATACTGTATTCGAATATTATGAAGTACCTCGAAGAACACGATTTATTGACACGTAGTCACCACGAATTCAGAAAATATCATTCTTGCGAAACACAACTGGCTCTTTATACTCATGAAGTAATGAATGCTATCGACAGGGGATGTCAAATTGATTCCATATTTTTAGATTTCCAGAATGCTTTCAACACCGTTTCTCAGAAGCGTCTTCTAACCAAACTGCGTGCCTACGGAGTATCGCCTCAGTTGTGCGACTGAATTCGTGATTTCCTGTCAGAAAGGTCACAGTAGTAATAGACGGAAAGTCATCATGTAAAACAGAAGTAATGTGCGGCGTTCGCCAAGAAAGTGTTACAGGCCCTCTATTGTTCCTGATCTATATTAACGACGTAGGACTCATTTAGATTGTTTGCAGATGATGCTGTCATTTACCGTCTTGTTACGTCATCAAACGACCAAAACGAACTGCGAAATGATTTAGATAAGATATCTGCATGGTGCGAAAAGTGTTAGTTGAACCTAATAAAGAAAAGTGTGAAGTTATTCACATGAGTACTAAAAGAAACCCGCTAAATTTCGTTTACGCAGTAAGTCACGCAAATCTTAAGGCTGTAAATTCAACTAAATACTTAGGGATTACAATTACAAATAACCTAAATTGGAACGATCACACAGATAATGTTGTGGGTAGAGCATACCAAAGACTGCGATTCACTGGCAGAACACTTACAAGGGAACCTCCCCATCGCACCCCCCTCAGATTTAGTGATAAGTTGGCACAGTGGATAGGCCTCGAAAAACTTAACACAGATCATCGAGAAAACAGGAAGAAGTTGTGTGGAACTATGAAAAAACTAAGCAAAATATACAAACTGAGTAGTCCATGCGCAAGACAGGCAACATCAAGGATAATGTTAGCCCAGGAGCGCCGTGGTCCCGTGGTTAGCGTGAGCAGCTTCGGAACGAGACGTCCTTGGTCCAAGTCTTCCCTCGAGTGGAAAGTTTAATTTTTTTATTTTCGCAAAGTTATGATCTGTCCGTTCGTTCATTGACGTCTCTGTTCACTGCAATAAGTTTAGTGTCTGTGTTTTGCGATCGCACCGCAAAACCGTGCGATTAGTAGACGAAAGGACGTACCTTTCCAATGGGAAGCGAAAACATTTGATCGCAAGGTCATAGGTCAACAGATTCCTCCACAGGAAAACACGTCTGATATATTCTATACGACACTGGTGACAGCATGTGCGTCACATGACAGGAATATGTTGTCGACCCACCTAACTTGTACACTTGGCGAATGGGTAAAAAGATTCTTCCACCTTGTCCGATTTAGGTTTTCTTGTGGATGTGATAATCACTCCCAAAAAAGTGATCGCATCGGACGGACGGACAGATAATAATTGTCTGAAAATAAAAAAAAAACTTTACACTCGAGGGAAGACTTGAACCCAGGACTTCTCGTTCGGCAACTGCTGACGCTAACCACAGGACCACGGCGGTCCTGAGCTCGCACTATCCTTGATGTTGCCTATCTTTCGCATGGACCACTCAGTTTGTATATTTTGCTTATTTTTTTCATAGTTCCACACAACTTCTTCCTGTTTTCTCGATTGGTCTGTGTTCAGTTTTTCAAGCCCTATCCACTGTGCCAACTTATAACTAAATCTGGGGGGGGGGGGGGGGTGCGATGGGGAGGTTCCCTTGTTAGAAGGTGCAACAGGTCTACTAAAGAAACTGCTTATACCACGCTTGTCAGCCATATTCTGGAGTATTGCTGTGCGGTGTGGGATCTGCATCAGGTAGGACTGACGGATGATATCGAAAAAGTACAAAGAAAGGCAGCTCGTTCTGTATTATCGCGAAATAGGGGAGATAGTGCCACAGACACGATACGTGAATTGGAGTGGCAATCATTAAAACAGAGGCGTTTTTCGTTGCGACGGGAAATTTCAGTCACCAGTTTTCTCCTCCGATTGCGAAAACATTCTGTTGGCACCCACCTGCATAGGGAGAAATGATCATCACGATAAAATAAGAGATATCAGGGCTCGCACAGAAAAATTTAAGTGCTCGTTTTTCCCGCGCGCCGTTCGAGAGTGGAACGGTAGGGAGACAGCTTGAAGGTGGTTCATTGAACCCTCTGCCAAGCACTTTATTATTAATGGCAGAGTAATCACGTAGATGTAGATTTAGATGTCAGGAAAGTGAAAAAGCAATGTATCTGTTTGTACCTAACTGATTTCTATACAAAAAAACTGATATTCTGACACCTCAGAATTATGCTGCTCTGCGCATCGCCGCAAAAAGTAATGAGGCATATTAGAAAATAAATACTTTCCTAAGAAAGTTCTAAATGCCACATCAGGAAACTGACTGTTTCTAAGTGCAAGGTGATTTTTGTAAACAAGAAAACAGCAGCCAGCAACTGTTAATAATGTAAGGGGCAGTCAAATGGAAATGAGACAGATGGGAAAAATAGGTAAACTGTTTATCATTTCAAAAGTAATCGTCATAATTTTTAATGCATATATCCCACTGTGAGCCGGCCGCGGTGGCCGTGCGGTTCTAGGCGCTGCAGTCCGGAACCGCGGGACTGCTACGGTCGCAGGTTCGAATCCTGCCTCGGGCATGGATGTGTGTGATATCCTTAGGTTAGTTAGGTTTAAGTAGTTCTAAGCTCTAGGGGACTGATGACCTAAGATGTTAAGTCCCATAGTGCTCAGAGCCATTTTTTTATCCCACTGTGAGATCAGTCAATGCCTTAATGGAAAAATATTTGCGGTTGCGTACGGAACCCCTCTTAGTCCGAAGCAAATCGATACAACGAATGTCTTTCTCAGGGCTCCAGAACTATGGAAATCGCGTGGGGAGAGATCGGGACTGTATGCAGGATATGTAAGGGCTTTCCAGCGAAACTTCTACAGCACAGACGAAACAGTCTTTGCAACATGTGGGCGGGCATTATCCAGCAACAGAATGATGCCGTACGTGAACACTCCTGGGTGACTGGACCTCATGACGCGCTTCAATTTTTGCAAAGTGCCCACGTATCGCTGTGCGTTAATTGTAACGCCATGTTCCAGAATGCCAATGAGCGGCAGACTCTTGCAGTCAAAGAAGGAGGGCACCATGACTTTCCCGGAGCTGGTGTGCACTTCTTTGGATTTTTTTCGGTGCAGGTGAATCCATGTGCTTTCATTGCTGGCTCTAACGCTTGCTCCCCCTCGGCACAAAATGATGACACCACATTGTGACAGTATGCTACAGGAAACGATATTCCCCACTGTGGTACCGTTCCAGATGCTGCACTGACGTCAACATTCTGTTTAACTGCGGCTCCTCAGTCAGGATGTGGGGAACCCACTAATCACAGATTTTACGTAACTTCTGATGCCCTGTCATGATGGCGTGAACAGCACCGTGACTGATGCCCAAAATGAGCCGAAAGTTTTCCACCGTCCGCCATAGGTCATTTCTGAAGGCAGCATCCACTGAGGCATTGACAGAACGGGTAATGAGACGACGAGCCTGTCTTGCCGACTGCTGTCTTTTAGTGACACACGACCTTCTTGAAGTTGTTTATTCCACGCAAACACGAGCGCACGGGACATATTGCGTTCGTCATACACAGCAGATATTCTGGCATGAATTTCGCTGCTTTCGCAGTAAAAAAAAACGCGCTAAACCTCGCTGCTCCTCTTTTCCGTCGTCCGTAATGAAGTCGGCCGCACACGCGACTCGCTGACCTCACTTCGAGCACTTCTAGAAGACAATGGCACAGCGGCGAACTTTGTGCTGTTCCTTCTCAATTTCCAGGGGAGGGCACCTCCCTTACAAACATCCGCGCCATGCTTTTCATATAGTCACGTCTCGTTTTCATTGGGCTGCCCTTTATACTTACACAAATGGACCTTTTGCGATTTCGAACCAACACATTCATCTTCAGACGGTTGTTAATGTTTATATTACATTTGTTGTTGTTTACATTATTTCGTGGCTATTTTTCATGCAACAACTAATGCAAACAAAAAAAGTAATATAAACAGGAACAGCCGTCTTTAGACGGTTCGAAACCAGTAACAGCGCTATTTGTGTAAATAAATAGCATTATTAACTGTGTCTGGTTGCTGTTTTCTTCTCTGCAAGAATCAATTAGTATTTTGTACACAACCACGGTCTCAAAAACGTCAGTTTTCGACAAAACAGTACCAAGAAATGGTTTGTGCCAAGCGTCATTAATACTGAGGCACTACTTTCTACTTGTGATAGTAGAACTACAGCATTAAGTTTTTAACTGCTAGAACTGTAGTCAGGAAAAACTATTTTTCATATCTTTTGAATTTTGGAATTCCAGAGGGTAGCACAGCTTGGCACAAAGAACACGCGCCATCTGCTAAGGACTTCGAATAATTTTTTTCTATTCCAGAATGAGATTTTCACTCTGCAGCGGAGTGTGCGCTGATATGAAACTTCCTGGCAGATTAAAACTGTGTGCCGGACCGAGACGCGAGCTCGGGACCTTTGCCTTTCGCGGGCAAGTGTGCTTGGGTAGCTCAGTTGGTAGAGCACTTGCCCGCTATAGGCAAAGGTCCCGAGTTCGAGTCTCGGTCTGGCACACAGTTTTAATCTGCCAGGAAGTTTCAATTTTTTCGATTGTTCAGCACGTGAAACAAGTCTATGGATGTGTAACAGAGCGTCGGAAACAACAGCACGGAAAACACGTTTTGTGAAAAAAATAGTACTTGGAGCGTTTTCCATTTCTACTCTTCACATAGTAAGAGTACGCACACTTACCTACTGAGAACATTTCCCTTTTCCCGACCATCTCAACTTTCAAGTGAACTGCAGAGAAGATATGAACAATACGGCAATGCAGTACCTTATTGCAAAAACAGATTTTGGTAGTTAAACATAACCAAGAAATGAGAATGTATTTACTGAACAGAATTTCGAAAGTGAATCAGAAGAAAACTACACCGTTAGCAGGGTCCACCTCACAACAAAACACAGCTATTCGTTTATGTTTACCAAAACAGGTTTCAGCGCAGCTGTTACGTCCTCAGTTGACATTTATTTACTTACTCTGAAAATACGTAAGATAACCATTCTGTACACAGTGAAACCTCGTTTATCCGGACTAGGTCATCCAGATTATCTAAAATCTGGATCATTAGGAAATTCAGAAAAAGTTAGTTCGACGTTGGTTAAATGTGATTAACACACACGTTGAAACATTCCTTCCGACGGCACCTCAGCGATACCGCAGCGTCGCCCGAGGTCACATTCGAGGCTGCGACCTGAGTTTACGTACTTTTGGCGATGTGTGGCGATCGAGACAAATTGCGTAACGAACTGGTGCGTGGGTTTAGCAGGAAACGTTTAGGACTAAGTCGGAATAAACCTGTGCTCTGCTATACTTCAAGATCACTCTCAGTAAGAGTGGCCAACCCCTCGTTGACCCGCGAGACAGTGTTAAACTTCACAATTTCAAAGTTAATAATGGAAATGGAAATGAGCTTTTGGCGTCATTGGCCGGGAGGCCCCCTACGAGGCAGGTCCTGCCGCCTTGGTGCAGGTCTTATTACATTCGACGCCACCTTGGGCGACCTGCGCGCTGGATGAAATGATTATGAAGGCAACACAATACCCAGTCCCTGCGCGGAGAAAATTCCCGACCCAGCTGGGAATCGAACCCGGGCCCGTAGGACGGCAAACCGTCAAGCTGACCACTCAGCTATCGGGGCGGACAAAGTTAATAATTAAAAGCCCTTTCGCTATCTAACTACAGGATGCTTATAGTTAAACTTTCGCTACTCGAGAGGGCGTCCATGAAAAACTAGTAATAATAAGACATTGAAACTTAGTGGAAACATTTGTAAGGAGATGCGGAAGGAACTAATGAATAAATCATTGAAAGAGACATTTTGATTTCGCACGAGAGGGTAACATTTATTAATTGCGTACCCTGTTTACGTTCCATGTTACAAACTTTGCTCAGTTTGACGAGCATCTGCATCCACGACTGCCTGGAGGCGCACTAGAGATTACGCTATTGCTCACCGCAACATCACGTTTCGAACGGAGGACCATGGAAAGTTCAGCTGTCGCGACGCAGCTCGTGCTCTATTTCAAGATCGCACATCGCATTCAGCTTTCTCAACCGTCGCAACAGTAACTTCTTCAAAAATTTGTGGCGTAATTGGCCGTCGGCCTCTCCCAGGAGCATTTCCCAGATCGCCAGCTAATTCTAACCATGTTCTTCAAGCCCTGTGCGGAAAGAGGACCTCTCCGTATTCCCTTAATGTGTTGATTTGGACTGGAAATTTTTGTTAAGGTCTTATGGGACCAGACTGCTGAGGTCATCTGTCCCTAAGCTGACGCACTACTTCATCTAACTTAAACTAACTTACGCTTGTACAGAATAGACTAGATCTACATCAGACCAGACTTTGGACTGAAAACAACAACAACAACAATTTAAAACTGGTACAATTAACGATTTATATACACTCCTGGAGATGGAAAAAAGAACACATTGACACCGGTGTGTCAGACCCACCATACTTGCTCCGGACACTGCGAGAGGGCTGTACAAGCAATGATCACACGCACGGCACAGCGGACACACCAGGAACCGCGGTGTTGGCCGTCGAATGGCGCTAGCTGCGCAGCATTTGTGCACCGCCGCCGTCAGAGTCAGCCAGTTTGCCGTGGCATACGGAGCTCCATCGCAGTCTTTAACACTGGTAGCATGCCGCGACAACGTGGACGTGAACCGTATGTGCAGTTGACGGACTTTGAGCGAGGGCGTATAGTGGGCATGCGGGAGGCCGGGTGGACGTACCGCCGAATTGCTCAACACGTGGGGCGTGAGGTCTCCACAGTACATCGATGTTGTCGCCAGTGGTCGGCGGAAGGTGCACGTGCCCGTCGACCTGGGACCGGACCGCAGCGACGCACGGATGCACGCCAAGACCGTAGGATCCTACGCAGTGCCGTAGGGGACCGCACCGCCACTTCCCAGCAAATTAGGGACACTGTTGCTCCTGGGGTATCGGCGAGGACCATTCGCAACCGTCTCCATGAAGCTGGGCTACGGTCCCGCACACCGTTAGGCCGTCTTCCGCTCACGCCCCAACATCGTGCAGCCCGCCTCCAGTGGTCTCGCGACAGGCGTGAATGGAGGGACGAATGGAGACGAGTCGTCTTCAGCGATGAGAGTCGCTTCTGCCTTGGTGCCAATGATGGTCGTATGCGTGTTTGGCGCCGTGCAGGTGAGCGCCACAATCAGGACTGCATACGACCGAGGCACACAGGGCCAACACCCGGCATCATGGTGTGGGGAGCGATCTCCTACACTGGCCGTACACCACTGGTGATCGTCGAGGGGACACTGAATAGTGCACGGTACATCCAAACCGTCATCGAACCCATCGTTCTACCATTCCTAGACCGGCAAGGGAACTTGCTGTTCCAACAGGACAATGCACGTCCGCATGTATCCCGTGCCACCCAACGTGCTCTAGAAGGTGTAAGTCAACTACCCTGGCCAGCAAGATCTCCGGATCTGTCCCCCATTGAGCATGTTTGGGACTGGATGAAGCGTCGTCTCACGCGGTCTGCACGTCCAGCACGAACGCTGGTCCAACTGAGGCGCCAGGTGGAAATGGCATGGCAAGCCGTTCCACAGGACTACATCCAGCATCTCTACGATCGTCTCCATGGGAGAATAGCAGCCTGCATTGCTGCGAAAGGTGGATATACACTGTACTAGTGCCGACATTGTGCATGCTCTGTTGCCTGTGTCTATGTGCCTGTGGTTCTGTCAGTGTGATCATGTGATGTATCTGACCCCAGGAATGTGTCAATAAAGTTTCCCCTTCCTGGGACAATGAATTCACGGTGTTCTTATTTCAATTTCCAGGAGTGTATGTGCAATTTAAATTTTGCACAAAGTAACTTGCTTTTGGAAACTGTCATAAGACCATAACAACACGAGTTGGTCTTTTCATTTACAGATTCGAATTCGGCTATTACGAAACTGACACATATTAGTAGGGTGGTAAGATAAGTAAATTCATTGGTCTTTGCGAAGGTTGTGTTGGTAATTTGCAGTGCAACATTGTTTTCTGGATGGCGTGTTAAAATAGTTTTTTCCTCAGACACAATACTGAAAATAATCAGCCTACTGAATCACTCCTATTTTTATTCTGTCAACCAAGTCGGATACGTCTGGTTCACGTAGCATTCCCCGATTCTCACTTGCGTGCTAGTGCCACCGTTAATCGTGTTGAACATGCCAGTGAAAGTATCTAGTAAATTATCCGGCAGCCATGACGCCGTAAAAAAGATTTGCGGTGTTCAGCGGGCGGTAATTTGTTGGTGATCCTTGGTCTCAGCAAATTATGTGCCGCGGTGATTAACGGCGCAGGAACAATTGATATGGCGGTGGGCGGCGTGTTGTCTGGAGCCGTGGTTTCCTGCCCCTGCGTCTCCACGTGATTAGTTACGGGCCGCGGGTGGCGAGCTGACGCGGCCGGCGATGCCAGACTAGCCCACGCGTCTTCATAATTCAACACGGTACTTAACATCGCCACCGACCCAGTTCCGCAGCACTAACGGAAAGTGTGAACGCAGTGCCGGCACCAAGGTTCCCAGCATTCGTCCCGTCATGACCACGCCGTCGACAGAACATTAAACGTGAATCACCCCGGTTTCGCAGCAGACCTCATTTCCCAAGATTTCCATAAATTACATGGCTCCACTTGCCATCGGTCCTCTCTCTGTGACATATCAAATGTTTCAACAGCCTCTAAATCTTGACCTAGTAGATAGTGTCGGTAGTTCCATGCGGCTTTTCGCGGATGATGCTGTGATATACAGAGAAGTTGCAGCATTAGAAAATCGCAGCGAGATGCAGGAAGATCTGCAGCGGATAGGCACTTGGTGCAAGGAGTTGCAACTGACCCTTAACATAGACAAATGTAATGTATTGCGAATGCATAGAAAGAAGGATCCTTTATTGCATGATTATATGATAGCGGAACAAACACTGGTAGCAGTTACTTCCGTAAAATATCTTGGAGTATGCGTGCGGAACGATTTTGAAGTGGAATGATCATATAAAATTAATTGTTGGTAAGGTGGATGCCAGATTGAGATTCATTGGGAGTGTCTTTAGAAAATGTAGTCCATCAACAAAGGAGGTGGCTTACAAAACACTCGTTCGACCTATACTTGAGTATTGCTGATCAGTGTGGGATCCGTACCAGATCGAGTTGACGGAGGAGATAAAGAAGATCCAAAGAAGAGCAGCGCGTTTCGTCAGAGGGTTATTTGGTAAGCGTGATAGCGTTACGGAGATGTTTAGAAAACTCAAGTGGCGGACTCTGCAGGAGAGGCGCTCTGCATCGCGGTGAAGCTTGCTGCCCAGGTTTCGAGAGGGTGCGTTTCTGGATGAGGTATCGAATATATTGCTTCCCCTTACTTATACCTCCCGAGGAGATCACGAATGTAAATTTAGAGAGATTCGAGCGCGCACGGAGGCTTTCCGGCAGTCGTTCTTCCCGCGAGCCATACGCGAGTGGAACAGGAAAGGGAGGTAATGACAGTGGCACGTAAAGTGCCCTCCGCCACACACCGTTGGGTGGCTTGCGGAGTATAAATGTAGATGAAGATGTAGAGCAATACGAGCGTTAGTCATAAAGTTATAATTATCGTCCCTTAGAAAGTTACGTGATTACTGTTGTTTGTTCGTACATTTCGGCTTTCACGCATCGCACTGACATCCCCGCAACACCGTGCTGCCACTCAAGAAGCCAAGCCAAAACAATAAGGCGCCGCCCATCAAAGCTTTACCAACTGATTCCGCTATTACAGTTGCAGCAATATCTAAAGTAAGCGTAGTTTGACAACGACACAGCCAGCCACAAATACGTTTTAAATGTTTTATTTTAGTGCCATTATCGGTTTCGGGCTACCACGCCCCGTCTGCAGATGACTGATACGTATTTTCAATTGCATAGATGTTGTGATCAACAGCTCGTCGTCTGCTCCTACAGTGCATGAGAATATCTGAATATTTAGTGCCACTTTCTAAGTTATTTCGCCGGTCTCGGGGGTCGAGCGGTTCTAGGCACTTCAGTTCGGAACCGCGCGACTGCTACGGTCGCAGGTTCGAATCCTGCCTCGGGCATGGATGTGTGTGATGTCCTTACTTTAGGTAGATTTAAGTAGTTCTAAGTTCTAGGGGACTGATGACCTTAGAAGTTGAGTCCCATAGTGCTCAGAGCCATTTTCTAAGTAATTTCGCCGCGTGGGATTAGCCGAGCGGTCTGGGGCGCTGCAGTCATGGACTGTGCGGCTGATCCCGGTGGAGGTTCGAGCCCTCCCTCGGGCATGGATGTGTGTGTGTTTGTCCTTAGGATAATTTAGGTTAAGTAGTGTGTAAGCTTAGGGACTGATGACCTTCGCAGTTAAGTCCCTTAGGATTTCACACACATTTGAACATTTTGAACTAAGTAATTTCGCCAATAAAATACGCTTAAGTGCTTACATTTCTTATACACTCCTGGAAATTGAAATAAGAACACCGTGAATTCATTGTCCCAGGAAACTTTATTGACACATTCCTGGGGTCAAATACATCACATGATCACACTGATATAACCACAGGCACATAGACACAGGCAACAGAGCATGCACAATGTCGGCACTAGTACAGTGTATATCCACCTTTCGCAGCAATGCAGGCTGCTATTCTCCCATGGAGACGATCGTAGAGATGCTGGACGTAGTCCTGTGGAACGGCTTGCCATGCCATTTCCACCTGGCGACTCAGTTGGACCAGCGTTCGTGCTGGACGTGCAGACGACGCTTCATCCAGTCCCAAACATGCTCAATGGGGGACAGATCCGGAGATCTTGCTGGCCAGGGTAGTTGACTTACACCTTCTAGAGCACGTTGGGTGGCAAGGGATACATGCGGACGTGCATTGTCCTGTTGGAACAGCAAGTTCCCTTGCCGGTCTAGGAATGGTAGAACGATGGGTTCGATGACGGTTTGGATGTACCGTGCACTATTCAGTGTCCCCTCGACGATCACCAGTGGTGTACGGCCAGTGTAGGAGATCGCTCCCCACACCATGATGCCGGGTGTTGGCCCTGTGTGCCTCGGTCGTATGCAGTCCTGATTGTGGCGCTCACCTGCACGGCGCCAAACACGCATACGACCATCATTGGCACCAAGGCAGAAGCGACTCTCATCGCTGAAAACGACACGTCTCCATTCGTCCCTCCATTCACGCCTGTCGCGACACCACTGGAGGCGGGCTGCACGATGTTGGGGCGTGAGCGGAAGACGGCCTAACGGTGTGCGGGACCGTAGCCCAGCTTCATGGAGACGGTTGCGAATGGTCCTCGCCGATACCCCAGGAGCAACAGTGTCCCTAATTTGCTGGGAAGTGGCGGTGCGGTCCCCTACGGCACTGCGTAGGATCCTACGGTCTTGGCGTGCATCCGTGCGTCGCTGCGGTCCGGTCCCAGGTCGACGGGCACGTGCACCTTCCGCCGACCACTGGCGACAACATCGATGTACTGTGGAGACCTCACGCCCCACGTGTTGAGCAATTCGGCGGTACGTCCACCCGGCCTCCCGCATGCCCACTATACGCCCTCGCTCAAAGTCCGTCAACTGCACATACGGTTCACGTCCACGCTGTCGCGGCATGCTACCAGTGTTAAAGACTGCGATGGAGCTCCGTATGCCACGGCAAACTGGCTGACACCGACGGCGGCGGTGCACAAATGCTGCGCAGCTAGCGCCATTCGACGGCCAACACCGCGGTTCCTGGTGTGTCCGCTGTGCCGTGCGTGTGATCATTGCTTGTACAGCCCTCTCGCAGTGTCCGGAGCAAGTATGGTGGGTCTGACACACCGGTGTCAATGTGTTCTTTTTTCCATTTCCAGGAGTGTATATCATGTGAAATAGTTGTATTCACTTATATAAGTTGCAGTAGATGGCGTTTTGTTCAGTTGTGGGCAATGTGGTTTTCCAGGTCGGTGTATATGTTGGTGAATTGCAAACAACATACATATTATAAATGTAATACTGTGGAACACTTCGTAACATTCTTCATGTCTGTGTTAAGCATTACGCATGTGCTGTATACTTGATGTTTTTGTTTACTGTGCAAAGATTATCATTAAGCAAAGATACCATTTATTTCCTATTGACCGAGGATGTAAACAGAACAGAGATAATGTGTGGGAAGCGCAAAATGCAACATGGTTAATAACAGAGAAATGTTTACAGTTAATAAAATGTGCCGAGCTATTGTGCCGAGATCGAATAGATTTCACCTTAAAACCCGACGTTTTGTCCCCATTGTGGAGTACATTTTCAAGAGGGATTGTTGCTTTTTTGAATGTCCGATTCACACTCTGGCTTCCTACTGACCACAGCAAAATTCCGCCTCCGCGCAGTGTCTGACGTTGCGGAACATGCTTTGCAACCAGGAGACCACCACATTCATTTCGATAGGAACCAAGTGCTGGCATTCACAGGCGGATTCCATGAAAGGCTGTACGGAAAGGCCATCGTGGTTATAAAACAACCCAGGATTTTCAATAGGAAGTACGAGGGCGTAAATTTGAATGACATTTTGGTTCCGTGGCTGAAGAATATGTGTACCAGTGTTCCATCATGGGATGATAGCACCAGCGGACGACGGCAGTCGACAACAGTCGCTTCTGCTCGCGTATTCATAACATGTGACGTCACGCCACTGCGCGGAAGCTCGCGGAAGCGGAATTTGCTGTAATTAACTGGAAGCAGTCAGTAGCAAACAGTGTGTAACAGCTGTGAGAGTGGAGGAGTATAGTGGTGCCAACGTGCTAAGTCTTGCTTGTGGTACCACAAAACGCAGTTGTAAGAAGACGCTTCAGAACAAAGTATCACAAAGCCCTGCTTCAGGAATGGCTATGAATGCATGCTGTGATCGGTTTGTGGAAACAGGTTGTATGGCGCAGCTAGATGAGGACAAAGGTCGGCCATAGGTAGCAGACCTTAGCAGACCAGATGGCAGGGCTCTGATGGGGATATATGCTGTGTGACAAAGGGAAGCCGGATGGAACTTCCGTAGAAAGAAGCTTTATGTTCTGCCGAACTTAGAACTGAGACTAAATTATTTCAAGCAAACCTCCTGCGTTATTTAATATATATATTACTGGCCATTAAAATTGCTACACCGAGAAGAAATGCAGATGATAAAAGTGTAATCATTGTTCATTGGACTAATATATTATCCTAGACCGGACAGGTGGTTAGATTTTCACGCAATTTGGGTGCATAGATCCTGAGAAATCAGTACCCAGAACAACCACCTCTGGCCGTAGTAACGGCCTTCATACGCCTTGGCATTGAGTCAAACAGAGCTTGGATGGCGTGTACAGGTACAGCAGCCCATGCAGCTTCGACACGAGACCACAATTCATCAAGAGTAGTGACTGGCGTATTGTGACGAGCCAGTTGCTCGGCCACCATTGACCAGACATTTTCAATTGGTGAGAGATTTGGAAAATGTGCTGGCCAGGGCAGCAGTCGAACATTTTCTGTATCCAGAAAGGCCTGTACAGGACCTGCAACATGCGGTTGTGCATTATCCTGCTGAAATGTAGGGTTTCGCAGGGATCGAATGAAGGGTAGAGCCACGGGTCGTAACACATCTGAAATGTAGTGTCCACTGTTCGAAGTGCCGTCAATGCGAACAAGAGGTGACCGAGACGTGTAACGAATGGCACCTCATACCATCACGCCGGGTGATACGCCAGTATGGTGATGACGAATACACGCTTCCAATGTGCGTTCACGCCGGCTGGTGTGGCCGAGCGGTTCTAGGCGCTACAGTCTGGAACCGCGTGACCGCTACGGTCGCAGGTTCGAATCCTGCCTCGGGCATGGATATGTGTGACGTCCTTAGGTTAGTTAGGTTTAAGTAGTTCTAAGTTCTAGGGGACTGATGACCTTAGAAGTTGAGTCCCATAGTGCTCAGAGCCATTTGAACCATTTTTGTGCGTTCACCGCGATGTCGCCAAGCACGGACGCGACCAACATGATGCTGTAAACAGAACCTGGTTCATCCGAAAAAGTGACGTTTTGCATCGTGCACCCAGGTTCGTCGTTGAGTACACCATCGCAGGCTCTCCTGTCTGTGATGCAGCGTCAAGGGTAACCGCAGCCATGGTCTCCGAGCTGATACTCCATGCTGCTGCAAACGTCGTCGAACTGTTCGTGCAGATGGTCGTTGTCTTGCAAACGTCCCCATCTGTTGACTCAGGGATCGAGACGTGGCTGGACGATCCGTTACAGCCGTGCTGATAAGATGCCTGTCATCTCGACTGTTAGTTATACGAGGCCTTTGGGATCCAGCACGGCGTTCCGTATTACCCTCCTGAACCCACCGATTCCGTATTCTGCTAACAGTCATTGGATCTCGACCAATGCGAGCAGCAGTGTCGCGATACGATAAACCGCAATCGCGATAGGCTACAATCCGACCTTCATCAAAGTCGGAAACGTGATGGTACGCATTTCTCCTCCTTACACGAGGCATCACAACAACGTTTCACCAGGCAACGCCGGTCAACTGCTGTTTGTGTATCAGACATCGCTTGGAAACTTTCCTCATGTCGGCACGTTGTAGGTGTCGCCACCGGCGCCAACCTTGTGTGAATGCTCTGAAAAGCTAATCATTTGCATATCACAGCATCTTCTTCCTGTCGATTAAATTTCCCGTCCGTAGCACGCCATCTTCGTGGTGTAGCAATTTTAATGGCCAGTAATAACAGAAAGACGAGTAGTGTCTTTGAGAATCAGTCAGAGTCTCTGAAATGCGTATTCCGGAGGAAACAGCGTTGATTCCGGAGGGCCATCGCCTTCACGTGGATGATAAGAGTTCCTTCAATAAAAAGCCTTCGCGGCCGCATATCTAGGAGATCCGCTTGCAGAGGCGAAAAGAGCAAGCCGGGCGGCAGTGGGGCGTGCTTCCGTACAGATAAGGGAGTGGCCGCAGGCGCGGGCAGCGCGCTGTCCGGCCAGATGCCGGCAGATAAGCGGCGAGCCGAGCACAGGGGCGCCTCTGTTCTGCTGCTGCCGCCTGCCGGAGGTCGCGGGAGAAGGGGTGGGGGGCGTCGTCCCGAGCACCGGCCGGCGGGCATTCCTCTGCCCAGGCTGAAAGCTACGCTCAGCGTGCCGTCTAGGCGCTACTAACACATTTTTTTATTTAATCATCGTCGCTAGTCATTACAAAAGTGTTCACATTACTGGTTTCAGAAAGCCCCTGCCATCGACAGGCTGGTGTTTACATCCACGTCTACACTCTTCAAACATCTGCAGCGCATGGCGGAGGGTACTTCCTATTTTATCACTTACTACGTCTTGCTCCCATTAAATTCGCGTATGAACCACGAGAAGAATGATGTGCATATTATACATAGTCTAACCTTGTCCTCACGTCCCTACGAGAGCGACACGTACCCCACTCAGTGCTGGTTCTTGAAACTTTGTAAGTAGGCTTTCGCCGGATAGCTTTTTCCTACATACAGCCTTGTGCCTATTCGTGCTTTTCATCGTCTTCTTGACGTTCTCTCATGCGTCAAAGAAACCTGTGGTCACAGACGCTGCCCTTCCCTGTATACGTTATATCCACTGTAAGTACTATTTGGTATGACTCCCAAACCCTACAGCAAAATTGTGGGCGCCGGCCGAAGTGGCCGTGCGGTTAAAGGCGCTGCAGTCTGGAACCGCAAGACCGCTACGGTCGCAGGTTAGAATCCTGCCTCGGGCATGGATGTTTGTGATGTCCTTAGGTTAGTTAGGTTTAACTAGTTCTAAGTTCTAGGGGACTAATGACCTCAGCAGTTGAGTCCCATAGTGCTCAGAGCCATTTTAACGAAAATTGTGGGGTGGGTCGCACTAGTGGATTGTAAACAACATTTTCCCAGTATCTAACCACTGGATAGGAGTCTGCCATCTGCTTTACCTACAAGTAAGCTTATGTGATCGTTGCATTTCACATCCCTACTCATAGCTATGCTAAGGTATCTCCATGTGTTGACTGATTTGTGACAGACTGATATGGCAGTCATAAGGTATTACTTTTTTTGTTTCGTCAAGTGAACAGTTTCAAATTTCCGAGCATTTGAAACCAGTTGCCCATAACAGCATAAATTTGAAATGTCATTGTGTGCTGACTATTTGTGCAGTTTTTTCTCAGACAGCACTTCATTATTAAGGTGTTTGGAAATTCCCGCTGCAGACTTCTCGAACTTGTAGAGGGGAGTGAGTACCATGTTGGGTAGGAACCTATGTCCGGAAACGTACTGTTTCCGTTCTACGACGGTTCCAAATCAGACGTGTAACGCCTCTGCTGAAAAAAAAATGGTTCAAATGGCTCTGGGCACTATGGGACTTAACTTCTGAGGTCATCAGTTCCCTAGAACTTAGAACTGCTTAAATCTAACTGCCCGACGCAGGATTCGAACCTGCGACCGTAGCGGCCGCGCGGTTCCAGACTGTAGCGCCTAGAACCGCTCGGCCATAGCGGCCGGCGCCTCTGCTGACGCCAAGACAAAAGTCTCATAGTTGCTTGTCCTGGTATGCAAGAGGGTAGACGGGATGACGTGCGCTACGTTAGACGGGCAACTGACTTCACTTGACGTCTGCCTTGCTGCGAGACCTCTTCAGTGAACAACTGGAGTAGTACTAATCTCCTGGCTAGAGAGTGCAATGTAGTGTTCAAGTGTTAATACAAAAAAATGTGTTTAAGTAGTAAATGGATGTTTCGTTATGTTTCCTTTTGAATTGTTACCTAACAGTTGTACCACGTCACACCTAATTCAGTTTCTCAAGCAAACTAGACAAAAAAGACCGGTGCTGAGGAGAGGAGCCAGATGTAACATACAGCGGCAAGCAGCACACTCCACATAATATTATCAGTAACTAAACTGCAAAAAATATCTACATCGCTCACACTTTTTTACACACTTATCACATTGTACCGATCAACTTGCACCTACTTTTCATGTTAGTGATTATTTTGATTTTTCATCGACTCACTGGACCCATTTTAATTATTCTAATTGAGATACATCAGGAGTGTCTAACCATGCAGAAGAAAAGGAAGAAAATCGTCTGCAATGAAATCATTAGAGACGAATCGCAAGCTCGGTCAGGGGAAGAAAGAGAAAGGAAGTCAGCCATACTCTCTCAAAGGAATAATTTCGGGAAATTGCGGAAAATCTAGATCTGGATGGCCACCCTCCCGAAGAGGACTCCAATGTCTTGCAACTGCGCAACGCTGGTCTGTTACTCATGTAGAGTATGCTCCTTGCAAGTAGATTCCACTCAGGAATAGAGATTTTGTGAGATTGGTCAAATAACCATCTATACCTGACAAAGTTACTACAGTTGTGTTCAAAAACTTATCCATCCACAAATGTCTTAAGCAAGAGGTAACTGGTGGGTGTCAGAGGGCACAAATTTGATGAATAGGATGGATATTTCAACAATTCGATCTTCACGTCTCTCTGTTATGCCGGCGTCGAAGAAGTTTGTGTAGGCAAGTGCGTTAACCTGATGAAGGATGAATTGTTTCTGTTTTCACAATGCAGCTCCATTTCAAAAATTTTCATTTACTTTGCCAAGATGACTCGCATGGTAAGTACCAGTCACTGCTCCATAATTTGCAAATAACTCCAAGAAAAACTCCTTTTGCATCTTTGAAATTACAGACCAAAGACTCTCTGGCAAATTAAACCGACTTTGCTCTTTCTGGTGCAGAACACACTTTTCTGACTGTCGTTTAATTTGTGATATGAAGTGGTCGATCAGTGTCTTGTACGCGAGAACACATAACACGTGCCACTGATTCTGCCTCTTCTCCCGCCAACTGAACGCATCTGTTCAGCGCTGTCTCCCGGAAAGAGGCCTGCTAAGTATTTGTTTAAATCATAACTTGACGGGAAGATCCTCAGACATGTTCGCCATTCCAGGAACTCTTGCTACAGATGTTTTTTTCATAAAATGATAACACTTTCAGCATTTGTTTGAATTTTTTTTATTGTTTCCACTACCGTGATTTCGGATTCTGAGCCATTGTCAAGTGCGAGTGGGAAAGCTGAAACAATGAAAATTATAAATGATAAGCCGTATGGCGTAATGTCACGACATGTGAAAAGAAGATTGCATAGAGCATTATTTAGGATATCAGTATATATCAGACATGTCTACGTAACATGTCGACGTCAAAATATTATTTTATTTTCTTTATTATTATTTCAGCCCTGTCGCTACCTGTGATGTCAAAATATTACAATCCATATCTGTATATACTAACCAGATATCTCGTCATAAAATGTAAGAACAAGACATAGACAGAGTTTACGTTTAAAGCTGTGCAGGGCGGATACACTTTTGCGTCTAGTTCAGTATTGATTTATCAAACCCAGTGCCACGGTACGCACGAAGCATGTCTGGACAAGAAGTACAGTGTGATTCGCCTGTGACAGCTCAGAGATTGTTATTCAACTCTGAGTGACATGACCGCTGTATGTTTCACTTATATAAATAATTTTTGGTAAGCTAGTACCTCACTGAGGATGGACAGAAATAGTTTATTCGGCCTGTCGCTCAATATATACTTACGAAAATAAACAGTTATATTAGAAATTCATAACACATGCGCCTCCGCGCCTCCATATTTCTTTGGTCAGTGTGTATGGTTGCAGTCCGGAGCACCCAGATTCCATTCCTAGTACTGCCAGGGATTTTTCCGTCGTGCGAGGACTGCGACGGGGTGCACTCTGCCTCGTGATACCAACTGAAGAGCTACTTGAATGAGAAGTAATGGCTCCAAGGTCAAGACAGCCGACAGCGGCCGGGAGGGCGGTGTGCTGACCCATTGCACATCCATAGCTCATCCGAGCGACGCCATTGGCAGAGAATGACACGGCTGTTGGTCGGTCCTAAGCGTGAGCTTGACTCATCAAACTGATGTACATACACATCCCTCAAGCTACATCGTGAACTTCCTGAAATAAATTGACGTCAATCCTGAAACAGCAGGCATACGTGCCATGTCATTAACTCCTGAGCAAGTCGCTCCAGTAAATGTGCACAACAGAATGCTAGAAAACATGCTACAAAGCCGGTCACTGTGGCCGAGAGGTTCTAGGCGCTTCAATCCAGATGGGCGCTGCTGCTACGGTCGCAGGTTCGAATCCTGCCTCGGGCATGGATGTGTGTGATGTCCTTAGGTTAGTTAGATTTAAGTAGTTCTAAGTTCTAGGGGACTGATGACCACAGATGTTAAGTCCCATAGTGCTCAGAGCCATTTGAACCATTTTTTCGTGCTAGCAAGGATATCCTGAGGAAAGCGGTCATCATGGACTCGGACTGTCAGACCGTTTAGAGCTGCATTAGTTACTAGAAAAGTGATTCCCAACATTTTTAGCTTTGTGGACCAACTATTTTATATTTAAAAATGCTTAGACCCCCATTAGCTAAACATACAAGTAAAAAAATAAATTCACACAAATAGTCACGTATATACGGGGTGTAAGGGCTGTAATTGCAGCTATTTTTATTGCGGTACCTTAATGTACGTGGACATTACTGTATTGGCTGTTCTTTTTCTACGTCAAATAGTCTTCCCATGTCACAAGCTTTACGACGTGATGTTTTTGCACAGTCGTACTGCAACACTAAGTGGACTACGACTGACAGTATAGATTAACCGTTTCTGCTTTCACACGTCCACACTTCAACACCTGAATTACTGCCGAGGGGCGAATGAGCATTAATGGCTTGCTCTATCACCATGTACTTGGACGTATTAACCAACCTAAACAAATATGGTTTGTGATGGCACTTATTATTAGTCTCCAAGTGACGTAAATACTGATATAATGTAGTTGAGACATCGTCCTCACTCATCAATAGAAATATCTGCACTTATACTCGTTACACTATATACACCGAAGCGCCAAAGAAACTGGTACAGGCAAGCGTATTCAAACACAGACATTAGTAAACAGGCAGAATAAGGCGCTGCGGTCGCCAACGACTACATAATACAAGTGTCTGGCGCGGTTGTTAGATCGGGTTACTGCTGCTACAATGACAGGGTATTAAGATTTAAGTGAGTTTGAACGTTGTGTTATAGTCGGCGCACGAGCGATAGGACACAGCATCTCCGAGTAGCGATGAAGTGGAGATTTTCCCGTACGACCATTTTAAGACTGTACCGTGAATATCAGGAATCCGGTAAAACATCTCCGACATCGCTGTGGCTGGAAAAAGATCGTGCAAGAACGGGACCAACGACGACTTAAGAGACTCGTTCAACGTGACAAAAGTGCAACCCTTCCGCAAATTGTTGCAGATTTCAATGCTGGGCCATCAACAAATGTCAGCATGTGAATCATTCAACGACACATCATCGGCTTTTGGAGCCGAAGACCCACTCGTTTTCCCTTGATGACTGCGCGACACAAAGTTTTATGCCTCGCCTGGGCCTGTTAGCACCTACATTGGACTGTTGATGACTGGAAACATGTTGCCTGGTCAGACCAGTCTCGATTAAAATTTTATCGAGCCGATGGACGTGTACAGGTATGGAGACTGTAGTGACGTAACAAGACTGTTACGCCACACTGTAGTTGCCGACAGAAAGGCACGCGTACACACACGCCGACGGGCGTCAAGTCTGGAACAGGATAACTATTGAATGGGAGCAAGAAAAGTACGTAGCTGCTTTATACTTAACTTTACTGATCCTTGTGATACATCTCTCTTGACTATACAAATGCGACTCGTAAGATACATGCACTGTTACAATTGGCGCCTTGCTAGGTTGTAGCCATGGACTTAGCAGAAGGCTATTCTAACTGCCTCTCGGCAAATGAGAGGAAGGCTTCGTCCGTATTGTCGCTAGCAATGTCGTCGTACAACTGGGCGAGTGGTCGTTCGTATATCGAGACCTGCCTTGTGGTGGCGCTAGGTCTGCCATCACACAGTGGCGACACGCGGGTCCGACATGTACTAAATGGACCGCGGCCGATTTAAGCTACCACCTAGCAAGTGTGGTGTCTGGCGGTGACACCACAGATACAACCTCATGAGTCCACGCACCCTGCATGTCAGCAGGGAACTGTTCAAGCGGGTGGAGGTTCTGTAATGGCGTGGGGCGTGTGCAGTTGGAGTGATGTGGGACGCGTGATACGTCTAGATACGACTCTGACAGATGACAAGTACGTAAGCATCCTGTCTGATCACTACATCGCTTTATGTCCATTGTGCATTCCGACGGACTTGGGCAATTCCAGCAGGACAATGCGACACCGCACACGTCCAGAATTGCTAGAGTGGCTTCTTGAACACTATTCTGAGTTTAAACACTACCGCTGGCCACCAAACTCCCCAGACTTGAACGTTACTGAGCCATTCAGGGATACCTTGCAACGTGCTGTTAGAAGCGATCTCCACCCCCCTCGTATTCTTACGGATTTACGGACAGCCCTGCAGGATTGGTGTTGCCAAATTCCTCCAGCACTACTTCAGACAATGTTAAAAATATCTCAGTTGAATATTTGACATTGTTTGTCATCCACGAGACAATCAATATCTCGATTAAACCTGGTTTATTTTAGCCTCAAATCATCTGCTTTCAATGTAATCCCGTACTTATCTTTCAAATAAAAGTACACTTTAAAAGGCACATCCATGTAGACAGTTTATTGAAAAGCCCGTCAGTTGCCTCATTGAATAGTAATCCAGCAATAAATCTTCGAGGACTGAGTGAAGCCTTCAACACGCATTCGAGAGGTCCGGGTTCAGTTAACGCTTTGGCCGTACAGATATCGGTTTTCTTCAGTCGCCCAGGTCAGTTCATGCAATAGCCAGGATGGTTGCTTCCTTCTCCTTCAGTAGTAAGGAATCCAAGCAAAGCTCCGTCCCTCACAATCTTGGCCGTGGACGGGACGTGAAATACCAGCTGTCCTTCCTTCTTCTTGTACCGGAATGTTAAATGAGCAAAATTCAGGCTAGTCATTCTTGGAACAGTTGTGTCCGGGAAACTACGAGCACGACCAGTTACTATCGGATTGTAGTATTTTTTGTGTTTACGCCATGAGCAGTCAGCCAAGGCTGTGCGCCAGGCTCGTAGCACAGTCTGTAGGGGTGTAGATTTCCAGCTACCTGGTGGCATACGATATTGGCGATTTTCAACACAACTGGGCCGTGGCCTAAGGGTTCGGAACCGCTGTACTGGAATATCGCTGGCAGAAGTTGACCAAAATCAATGGCGCGTTGGATGCATGCTCCCTGGAGAGAGGAGAAGGTACAGAACGTCCTACAGAGCGGCGAGCACGTGCCTGGATGAGAGGAGAGGAGGAGGAGGAGGGGGAGGGGGAGGGGGAGAGGGGGCCATCCAGAGGTGGAGGGCGGTGAATCAGTGCCGCCAGCTGCACGCGGCTATTCTGAGACGTGCTCTCCGTGGGACTTCTTGCGGGGCAGCGGTCGCCCGAGACACGCACGTAAAATAGAACACGCACTCGTGTGTACAAGCCAGCCACACTCCAGTTCCTGTGCCTTGTTTTCCTCTTTCCGGGCGCGGCTGTTTACGGCGCTCTCCTCCCAGTAGAGGCACATCTAGGGCACGTCAACCGCTCCCCGCAACGATCACAAAGCGCACTGCCGCCCATTAAAACTGTCATGAAGGCGCCATGCAACAAACGTCATATGGCATGAAGTATACTACACGCTTGGAGATGCAGATGATAATCATTTCAGCGCAACCACACGGAATAAGAAGGAGTAACGCCGCACGCATCCATAACTATACTAATACTAAAACTATAGAACCGTCTTGTATGCCTGTTTGCCCTGTTTGAACACGCTGATCTCTAAAATTATTGGATGAATTTTCATGAGGTTTCCACAGGTAAACTGAGCGTAGCTTGGGAAGTATATAGGCTTTATTTCATCAAAATCTGAACCCGGAAGAAAGGTACTGAACTTTAAAGTTTTATCTAAAATCGTCTGCTCAGCTCACTAGACCGAATATTACCTCAGTCATACGATCATAACGGCATAGTACGCCAAGGAACCAATAGATGGCGCTGGTTGTTTCGTAGTACACCACAGAACCAATAGCTAGCGCTGTTGGTTTTTTTTTTTTTTTTTTACTCAATGGCAGATGTAATTTCGATAGGTTACGTCAGTGACAGATTCAAGAGTCACAATCTTACCTTGACGAATACAAACTAATACTGAATATACTTGGTGGGACACAGGGATTCACTGATTTCGGTATGTGTATTAAAAACTTAACGACATTGCTTTGTTCTTTTCTATAAGTTTTATTTATATTATTTGCTAGAAAAACGAATCCTATCAGATTTAGGAGATCCCTACCATCCACTCCTCGGCAGGGCTCCCTCTCCAGTCCTCTCTGCCCACTTCATAAGTGTTGGTTCGGAAACGCATCCCTCTCCACTCTTCCCCCATCCATCCTACAAACATCCACCCACACAAAACCCCTCCTACGCACTACATTTAAATGCTACGTTCCCGTGATACCCTACTCTCTGCAGTCTACATCCACTCATTTCACTTACCTATGCATCTATTTTAATTATCCAACACATTGTCCTTTCCCTTTTAGTTTATCCAACCGTCTAAAAAAAATGTTCAAATGTGTGTGAGATCTTATGAGACTTAACTGCTAAGGTCATCAGTCCCTAAGCTTACACACTACTTAACCTAAATTATCCTAAAGACAAACACACACACACACCCATGCCCGAGGGAGGACTCGAACCTCCGCCGGGACCTGCCACACAGTCCATGACTGCAGCGCCCCAGACCGCTCGGCTAATCCCGCGCGGCGCACCTGTCTATCTGTTTTTATATATTCGCGTGCGACACTCTAATACCATTCATATGTTCCTATATTTTAATTAATCACCGAATCAGCCTCTTTTATTTTAACTTATGCAACTGACGACCTGTCTACTCATTGTACAAAACGTTTATTTTTGTCAATTGCCATGTCTAGCTTTTACCAGCTTTTACAATACTTTTTTTTATTTTACTCTCACGTTGTTAAAGAGGGGCAAATTGTGTCCACTGACTACCCTCCCCCCCCCCCCCCTTCCTCCTGTCCAAATGGGGCAGGGGGCATGAAGTAACACTATAGAGTTCCCTTTGCAGTTTTGATGCTTCCTCATTACATTCTGATTTCGGCTACATACGATGAATACACCAAAATGGCTAAAAAAACTGAGGATTTCGCGGTCTTAATAATCCATCGAACATCGTAAGGCGAGACTTCCTATAGCTCGAAAACATTTCTGTAATCCGATTTTTGGAAACTCGTTCGTAAAGCAAGCCGTGACACAACTGTGATCGAGAGCGTCATGTATTATCTCGATCCTTAGAATCTACCCACTGACAGAAAATACCACCGAAGTTCTCTGCGTGTTAACACAGATGCTTCATGGTCTCTCTCGTGTTAGTGTGCAACAATATCTTCCTGCATATCCCCAGTCATATTACTTCAGACGTAGTATACAAAGAAGCTTTACAAGTCAAAAATAATTTCCATGTGTACCAAGCCTCGGACGCAACTGTAAACAAATACCCGTGCAACCCCGAGTTTCTCAGCTAGTTCTGCATAAAAGGAAAGATTGCACACAGGGTTTCTCATTCAGAAATCACAGCTAAGTGTTGCCAGTTTGTGAGAAGATCGTGTTAGGCCTCGTGTATGAAGGAAAAATGCCTACCAGCACGTGTCAGAATTTGTCGGCGGCAGGATTGTGGTTGTCGAGACGTCAGTTTTTCTTACCGCGATACCGTTGCTCGCGTTGGTCGGGATCCCGTGACAGCTACGCGAATGTGGAATCGAAGGATTCAGGAGCGGAATACTCAACGCCATGCAAAAAAATGGCTCTAAGCACTATGGGACTTAACATCTGAGGTCATCAGTCCCCCTAGACTTAGAACTACTTAAACCTAACTAACCTAACGATATCACACACGTCCATGCCCGAGGCAGGATTCGAACCTGCGACCGTAGCAGCCGCGTGGTTCCGGACAGAAGCGCCTAGAACCGCTCGGTCACGACGGCCGGCCAACGCCATGCAGAATCTCAGTAGCCAGAGGGGACAGACATGTTGTTCGCTCGGCCTTTCAGTACAGGGCATTCACGTTACGATCCTGAGGACAGGAAATGGTCTTGGTTGCAACAAGACATGTATGTACACTGATTAGTGACTTTTTAATGACGGTTGTTGTGTCCTATTCCGAGGGCATGTTGCTCATGCTGTCCTCACCTACGTCAATACAGCCTATTTTTTTAATTTTTTATTTCTTGACTTGTCCTGGACACCTTGTGATCCAGAAACAACTCCCATCTATTGGAAACATCTGGTCAAGGCTTCTCGAAAGGCTGGTACATCACCATTCACCAGCAACTGGTAAACACTGGCATAGAGTTAAAGCACCATGGAATGACGGACACGAAACTGTCATCCAAGCTCACAAGTGAACGCCGCCTATTCGCCATCACCGATTTCGTCCAAATTTATGGTGTATTCAAGGACTGACCAGAAATTAAAGTGATCTAAGTGGGAGCTCCAGATGGTCAAGCACTCAGCATTTTTGGCTCGGGTAGGGCGAGGCCTCAGCCATTAATTTTAGCGTAGTTTCCAGGCAGCTGTTGGCGCAGCGAAAAGAGTACAGAACGCTAATCGAGGGTCGTGGGGCCAAGTACGTACGCGGAAACGTTTTTATTTTCAATTTTTACATTAGTTACACTGCAAATAAACTGAAATGAAGCTCAATAGAGTCCATTTATAAATGTTTTCATAAGAGGTATGAAAAGGAAGGCAAAGTAAATTTTGGACTGCAAATAAATTTCCGAGAAAGGATTGTGTTTACGGGGTCCACGAGGATTCTGCAAATAACATGTCAAGAATGGATGGTGATTAGAGCGAATAGAACTTCGTATTCTGTTAGTTTCATTTCGACCTTGGAGAAGACTGCATCAAAATACATTCCATTGTGCATCACCAGAAAACCTCGCCAATATTTGGCGAAATTTTGCATTGTGCGTGGCCAAACTGTGCGATGAGAGACATCCTTTCGTGAATGAAAACAAGTTTGTTTTTCTATAGAAACTTTCAAACAACCATGTAATTGTAGAAATGCGCCTTTATAATGTCTGCTGGATGCCGAGAAAATTACTACTTCCTTGTTTTTACGATGAGTATCAGCGCACCACGTGTAAATCAGCAACTGCAAAATAATAAAGGTATGTAATTGTGTGTACGAAGTTCTCTCGTCGTCCGCAGTGGCCGAACGGTTCTAGGCGCTTCAGTATGGAACCGCGCTGCTGCTGCGGTCGCAGGTTCGAATCCTGTCTCGGGCATGGATGTGTGTGATGTCCTTAGGTTAGTTAGGTTTAAGTAGTTCTAAGTCTAGGGGACTAATGACCTCAGATATTAAGTCCCATAATGCTCAGAGCCATTTGAACCATTTTTGAAGTTCTCGCATGCGCATGACAAACCCTTCGTGGAAAATTATTTTCAATCCCAAATATTCCTTTGTCTTTCCTTTTCACACCTTTTATGCAAATATTAATAAATGCAATATCACGAACTCGATTTGTTTGCAGTGTAAGTAACGCAAAAATAGGAAATTCAAAAAAGAAAAAAATTGCAAGTAAGGACTTGACCTCACAATCCCAAGATTACCGTTCCGCGATCTTTCCTCCGCGCCAGACGAAATCGGTGATGGCGAATAGGCGGCGTTCACTTGTGAGCTTGGATGACAGTTTCGTGTCCGTCATTCCATGGTGCTTTAACTCTATGCCAGTGTTTACCAGTTGCTGGTGAATGGTGATGTACCAGCCTTTCGAGAAGCCTTGACCAGCCTGTAAACTACGCTAAGGTAAATGACTCATACCTCGCCCCGACCCCACAAAAAATTCTATTTTTTCTAAACGTTTGGCATCTGGAGCTCCCATTTCCGTCACTATCATTTCTGGCCAAGTCCTGCATACACCATAAATCTGGACGAAATCGGTGATGACGAGTAGTCACGGTCCACTTGTCAGCTCAACACGATAGCAGCCGCGTTAGAACAGCTGTGGCTGCCAGGGATTGCAGCTCTGTATACTGGATTTCGAACCCACTGAGACCCCAAATGTAAAAATTTAATAATGTGTACTTCGTTTTTTTGATGTTCTTCCTAGTGTTGCAATGCAATGTGAATGATCTGAACAGGAACGAACCTGTTGTTATAGGACAAAAAAACCGAACTACTCCACGCTGCTTACCTGAATTTACCTTCAGTGTTTTCGCAGCACCTGCTATTTGAGTGCTCTGAAAACTGTTTTTTAAATAATAACGGCTGCTAGTTCTATAACACAGGTGCTTTTGTTTTCCAGCAAAACACGTAACTTTTAAGTTTACGAAATCGTGTCTTTAATAACAGTCTCGGTTCGCTGTGTGTAAAGAGGATGTTAAGGATATTAGGAAACATAATGAGATGTAAAAGCTGTAAATATGTTATCTTATTATTTAATTGTTCGATAAAAGCTGCTTTATGGTATTATTTTATTTCACCGGACTAGTTTCGGACGTTGTCCATCGTCAGTGGTTTCTGTGTTACACAAAACACACATATTTGTTTCAATTAGTTACTTACAGTGTGTATTGTAGAGTTTTATGTATCGGTTATTTTTCATTTCATTGTAATTCGACTTGCCTTAAATATGACTTTCTCAAGCGTATTCCATTGACAATATTGCGTCACGTTCATGTAATAATACGATTACATGATTTATATATACATATATGTAATCAGCGTAAGGAACTTTTCACGGAATATATCCAATTTCCAATGACAAGTGAATATATTTCATAAGAAAGTCCTTATGCTGATTACGTAAAAGTATACACATATCATGTAATCGTATTATTACATGAAAAATTACGAGATATTGTCACTGGGATACGCTCGAGAACGTCATATATAAGGCAAGTGAATTACAATGAAATGAAAAATAACGGATATGTAAAACGCTACAATACACACAGTAAGTAACTAATTATAAGAAATATGTGTTTTTTGTGTAATGTAGAAGCCGCTGATGGTGGACAACGACCGAAACCAGTCCGGTGAAATAAAATACTACCACAAAGCAGCTTTTGTGGAACAATTAATTAATGGTATGACATATTTACTGTTTCTACAAGCAGCAGAACGCCAAACGTACAACAGACGACGTAAAAAGCAATGCATTACTGCGTTTAGAATGTAAAAGCGCAGTAGGAGCATGATCAATTACAGAGACACCATATACCCTACACATTGCACTGAACATTGGCTTTTGCGCTACGTACGTAAGTAACCAGGCGTTTCTACTTATCTGCTGTTCGGAGGTGGAAGCCAAAGCTGAGGTTCCTAGGTCTTCAGGTAATATCTCCGATATTGTACGTACCTGAAACAGAAAATAAGGCTTTAATGAGATTCATTCCAAAATTCTACATTGGTCATAGGGGCAGAAGTATTGCGATTAGTTACATAGAACACTTTGATACTTGAAGGCTTTTTTACATTTGCATCCCACACCGCTGAAGAAAATCATTTCGGGAGAAACACTGATAACAACATGACAATATTACACTTAGCAGAAAATCAAGGCACTGCGAACCTGTAAAAAGAAATAGAAACACTCACACACACACAAACAGCTCCCATTATAATATTCATAATGAGCAGACTGAGTTGACTAATACTTCCTTCGTGGAAAACTTCCAGAAAGTACTGACCACTCTCCAGTACAAATGATATTTCTATATCTACCTGCAGATCAGGTAACAAAGCTTATAAAATTTATGTATACTAATAATTGTTAATTATCATGGCACTAAGTATGAATAAATTTTAATGTACTGTCATATAGCACATGAGGACTTCACACAATTCCTTATCCTTATTAATTTTCTACCATTTTGTAAAATAAATTTATACAGGACTAATTTAGAAAATTCCATTTATATATTCATTTTTAATGCCTTAAATTTAACAGAAAATACTTTTTCAGTTAACAAAACAATAACTTACGCTTTCTTTTTCAAAATGCTATGCCTTCGCAATATCCACTGTATCGCGGCATCCTCGACATTCATGTAGTTTGTTAAGTTTGTATTTGCTTTCCTATGTTGTAAGTGAATCAAAACATGTGGTGCACTTTGGAAATTGGTGAATCTGGTATCGAAAATACGAACAACATTACCAATATGATTTGTCGGAGAAAAACTGTGAAAACAAATGTTCCGGCTGAACTATTCAAGTAAGTTGTATTCTAGCACAGGTCTGCAGCGCGACCATCTTCATTACCCGCTTGTAACTGTGAGTTATTGTATATCATAGGATATCTCATCAGTAAAGTAGTCCATGGTATGTTTCGGAGAAATCGTGAAAGTTGTCTGATGATGGACTGCATAAATTCGAAACCGTCAACGGTCCTTTTTGAATAACGTAACCTAAAACCAGTTTGTGACTGGTTGTTCCAGATCATCTACAGTTTATGTCATAATAGCAGCCACGGTCTCCGACCGTGTCTTCATATGACAAAATTGCATAATTTTTCTAGCTAGTGTCAGCATGTCTATAGTTTAAATTAATATTTACAAAAATTAAAAACACATTCCGAAAGGGCAAGTGGTTTCACATCGGCAAGTGTTAAGTGCAGAACGCTTCTGCCCTCCACTGACCAGTGTTATGGTTTTTTCATGCAAATGTTAATATTTACATGCACCAGAACCGCGTCGACATTACACACGAGTGGAGCTGAACGCTGTTTAATTACGACTTCCTCATTTGTCTCTCTTCCCCTCGTCGAAAATATTCGTGATTACGTTCCGACTGACATTTTCAGCTAGTTAAATATGTAACTTCGTCTGGGGGGGGGGGGGGATGATAAATGGGCGCAGGATCCCATTCACCGGACATGGCTACCATTTCACTCGATGCGTCTGCAATTTACATTTTGCCCGGAGTGAGCGGGGATCATCTCCCCCATCGCTGCCATCGCCGATGGGGTGGTGCTCTCCCGCACGAAATGCAAAAACATGGCTCTTTATAGTTCCGTGCTGCTCGATGACATAGGAGAACTGTCAGAGGCAGAACTGTTTACTGGTCTATCACGGCAACAAGGCAAACGGTTATTGCGTGATCAGAGTTGGTATGTATTGTGGAGTGGTATTGCGTTTGTGGGACAGGGAGGGAAAGGTTGATGAGGTTCCAGATATATGGCTACAGCTCTGAAGTACGCGTATTGACCGGCACGTGAAGATAAAACTGCGATAAAAATGGAGGAAGGGTTGTTTCCTCACAGTTGGTGAAAGTGTCGTTTCCTGTGTTGACAACACACCGAGCCACAATTCATAAGAAATCTACAACTACGTGATTACTCTGCTATTCACTATAAAGTGCCTGGCAGAGGGTTCAATGAACCACCTTCAAGCTGTCTCTCTACCGTTCCACTCTCGAACGGCGCGCGGGAAAAACGAGCACTTAAATTTTTCTGTGCGAGCCCTGATTTCTCTTATTTTATAGTGATGATCATTTCTCACTATGTAGGTGGGTGCCAACAGAATGTTTTCGCAATCGGAGGAGAAAACTGGTGATTGAAATTTCATGAGAAGATCCCGTCGCAACGAAAAACGCCGTTGTTTTAATGATTGCCACTCCAAAGCGCAATGATGGTGACAATGATGATGGTGAAATAGGATTCTTTGGGCTCACCACGTGGAGGTCTTCTGTGCTCACAGTAAACTCTGATGAAACGAATGCGGTTGTAAAGAAAACGTAAAATATCTTTGCGTTAGAATTGGAAACAAAATACGTTCATAAAGTGTTTTAACCTCCCCTAAGTCAGATCACAAATTATTCTCAAAATAAAGACAGAGCTCAGTGAATAAGAGATAAAAATACTACGGGAAATACGTGTGACCGGCTGATCATCGCACTAAAAGTTATGTTGAGGCAGCCGTTTGCAGGCACTAAAACCTCCAAAGTATGAGATAATTCCTAACACTTGATTTACAAATTTTAAAATGTTTACTACACTCGTTTCTTCGTCATCTAAAACAGACGATAGGTTCCGATCTACATCGTCAACCGTCCTCTTGTCAAAACATAAAATTAAAATCTAACATATGGTGACTACGACTAGCGGTTCAATGTCCAAGTACACAATTAGTGCTCTGGCGGACCAAGAAACTGGTTTTATGAACTAACTGCCAAGAGTAATGAGACTTGGCTAAATAAGCGCACACTCGAAGGTATGAAACATAGCCAAAAGCATCCATCATGAAAGAAAATCATCAACTTTATGGAAAAATCTGTCGGTCGAGGTTTTTATTACCATCAAGAGCTACAAGAGGTGGCAATCAAGTGGATGACAGAACCTGCACGCTTCTACTATGTTAGAATAGATGTTCCTGACCAGGCTCAAGAAATACATGGCGTCCCACGAGGAGTGGTAAATAAACAGGGGTATGACAGGGAGGATCATTCAAAGCAAAAATGTCTGCTAAACTAGTGCTCTAAAATGCACACCTGAAAAATTATGAGCTCTTCTTCATTTTCGATACTGTGAAACAAATCTCTTCTGCTGCAAGCTCTTTGCTTTCCACATTTTGACAGGTGGTAGTACGGACAAAAACAAGAAAAAATGTCTAGTAAACATTGGCTCCAAGTTGCATACCTCAAGATCTATGCACTTGTTTATCTTTGCTACTGTGAAATACAGCTCTTCTACTGAACAAGTGCTCATAGCTCTTAGCGTATGCATTTTAGAGCGCATGTTTACTAAACAATTTTTTCTAGTTTCGATCCATACTACTGCCTCTTAAAATATGGAGAGGAAAGAGCCTGCAGTAGAAGAAATTTGTTTCACAGTATCGAAGAAGAAGAAGAAATGCTCATAGGTCTTAAGGTGAGAATTTTAGAGTCTATGTTTTATACACTTTTCTGTTTCGATGATCGTTCCTATCACATCCCTGAATATCCACCATTTCTCCTGACTCACCCTGTGTATGGACATCAGTCAAGATTATAGACTTTTTATGAACACTATGTCTAAGAGTTAATGTATAATTCTTGGTGGACATCATACGACAAACAGCTTTCACAGTTTTGTTTATCAGCACCTCAAAATGGTTCAGGGCAATCTCATTATCAACAACCTGACGAAATAAAAGTGCAGAATTAACGACGCTCATTTACAGACGCCAAGCGACAAATACTTCTGAAGTATTTACACTCTCTCTCTCTCCCCCTTTTCACACACAATACGACAAAGTTTGTTTTTACAGCTGGTAAACAGTGAAACAGTGATAGTTAGAGCTCAATATGTAGTGTTTGATAGTGATGAAGATGAGGAAAAAGAAAATGTAAGTGAAACACAATGTAAATAGACGCACATACACACCCACGCACACACACACACACACACACACACACACACACACATGTATATAGAATTAATTAATTTCAGGTATAGAAATAACAATTTTCAAACCGTAATTTTCGCTTAAACAATATATCTACTTTAAGGTGTAAGTGGTTGCAGATGACAAACTGGGAAACAAAACAGTCACTGTAGAAACACAATACATCAGAAAAAGCACACCATGTTGTAAAATTGTAAGAATTCATAATTTTATGTGTTTTTTCAAATATCGGTAATTACGATTTAAAAACTAATAATTAGATGTATACAAACAGTAAAGGACATTCTTTATCTTTAATAGCCATAAAATAAATGCCCACTGAAGACGCTGCAACTGCAGTGAAACATGATTGGGTTAAAAAAGAAAACTGTGTTTTGCTAATGGCGGACCCTATCCAAAAACATATGTATTGTTGAAGCAAACACGGAAAAAAGAGCTTCAATCCCAAGATGATTACTTCTGAAGTGTTGTACACTGGAGAATCAATCTGTGAGGCATTCAAGAGTTGATTTTTTGACAGTTGCAGCTAGTTCTGAAATGTGCTGATCGGTACGTGGTCTTTCGTGTAATATAATTTAATTTGATTTTAGTTTACTTCTGCGGTACCAATTATTGAGTGTGTGTGTGACTGGACAGTTGGTCCATACACTATTCGCTCTTGAAGGGCGGTGACAGGAGTATCAGAGGCTTCGTTTCATATCATGAAAACATCAACCCACACTACAATATCTCCATCACTTGTTTGGACGATACCATTTTGGCAAACGGAATGCATCACCTCACTCGATTTTTGACATATTCGTGTCTTTCCGTCAGAGCTAAGTGAAAGAGGCCCTCCATTCCAGCGGCCGTTTTCCACGGTTCGCACATGAAATGGTGGTGTTTCTGCTCCCAGACTATAGCAGAGTCAGGGAAGGAGGATACCTGACAGTGGGCTTCTTCGTTAACCAATCACGCAACGCGATTTTATACGCGTCTCTATGACAACGCCTCAGTATTGTTGCGTATAGCACTTGCGCTTCGCAGCTGAAAGCTGACACAGCGTTGCTGTCAGGATTCTTCTTACGCCGGCTCGACTAGTCCTGATACTTCGTGTCGTTCGGGGAGTACAGGTCTGTGTGTAGAGCACTGGCTTCTGCACACCAAGGGGAGAAAATGATTCTGGGTGGACCTGTAGTCGTAGCCCATCACTGAATTGACGAGTGATCCGTCACATCTCGGCCATTTGCTGTTACAGTCCACAATAGTCGTGTTGACCCCTTATTCACAGACTGCTGACCATGGCTTTTCACCCTGGCAGAGACTGATTCCAGGAAACAACGCGCCTGCGGTACGCTGTTGATACTATCTCACAGTATGCACAACCTCGAAGACAGGATGTCCCATGTGTTGGACACCCAGTGTCTGTGGATGAACGCACTTATGAGACTACACTCCAGGCACATACTTTCAGAAAACACTTCCTGACTCTCTTGTTTGTTAGATCATAATATATATCTCTCTTTTTCGCAAGAGTTTTTCTTGTTATTTCAACTCAGCATTTAATATCCCCTGTACTTCTGCCAAAGACATTTATGAGTATTTTGCTACCAAAATAGCAAAACTCGTCTGTTAATATAAGTTTCGTATTTCCTAATCTAACTTCCTGAGCATCACCTGATTGAATTCGACTAAATTCTGATGCCTTTGTTTTACTTTTGATGACGCTCAACTTACAACTTGATACAAGACGCTTCCTACTGAGTTCAAGTGTTGTTCCTAATCCTTTGCCGTCCATGATAAAATTACACAGTCATTTACAAACCTTAATGTCTCTTCTCACTAAACTTTTCATTTCCAGACTCTTTCTTGGTTTATTTTAATATTTATTCATTGTATAGATTGAATAACATGGGAGATGTCTCAATCCCTTCTCAACTGCTACTGCCCTCACATGTCCGACTCTTACAACTGTAGTCTGGTTTTTGTACAAGTTGTAGACAACGTCTCCTCCTGGAATTTTCCCTGGTATCTTCAGAAGTCGAAAGAGTGTCTTACAGTCAACATCGTCAACGAGAAAACGTAATCGCAGCCACGACAAAATCATCGTGAAGCTGAATGGGACTTAACAGCAGTAATGATTTTACAAGTTTTTCAGTAAATTTCAACTACTGTTTTGTCACCGCACGTGAACAGTCCACATAACAACCCTACCGCCACGACAAGTTAGAGAATATTTTCCCACGCAAGCGACTTATCATCTGCCCTCCCCCCTTCCCCCCTTCCCACCGTTTCCTTCTCTTTTCCCTCGGACACTTTCAGCCGTGTCAGTTTTCGCTATTAATTGTAGTACGCATTGTATACAAATCTTGAAACTGGACGTTCCTCTCAGTTTGGTGCCCCAAGCGCTGGCTGGTGTCGCTTGGGCCATAACCGGCCCTACCTACCGCCAACACTTCACCAACTACTACGCGGAAGAGGAAGCTGTGACGGACGCGTATCGCTACGCGGACGAAGACAGTCCACCGAGTTCCATTTGCATCCGATCTCTCTAATTGTCTCATAGCCACGCAAGCAATGAAAATGAGTTAATGAAATAGTCTGTCTTTGGAACTCAAAATCAGATCACCCTGTCTGTTGGCGAGGACTGAACTGTAAAACGGCAGCCAAACCGAAGCACGTGTTTCCAATGCAAAATGTCCTTAGACATGGCCGAGCGGTTCTAGGCGCTGCAGTCTGGAACCGCGCGACCGCTACGGTCGCAGGTTCGAATACTGCCTCGGGCATGGACGTGTGTGATGTCCTTAGGTTAGTCAGGTTTAAGTAGTTCTACGTTCTAGGGGACTGATGACCTCAGAAGTTAAGTCCCATAGTGCTCAGAGCCATTTGAACCATTTTTGTCCTTAGACAAGGGTTGAAACGTCCGAGGTTGTCAACAGTGTCAAAGTTTGTTAAGAACTGTCGTTTTGAGCGCGAAGTGTGTAGGGATCGACGCCCCAGGCAAAGGGGCGGTGTCCCTGATGCCTTGTCCTGTCGATTCTCAGCGGGGGTGTGTCTCAACTGTTTTCCTTCGCCACTCGTAAGAAAACGGCGTGATTTCAGAGGCGGGTGTCGCGGTTCTGACCTCCATCGTAGAGACGTCAAAGGCAGCGGTGCGGTGAAATGCGGGTGAGGGGGGCTGTAGCGACTTTCCTATCGTATGACACGTTCAGGGTGGCGTCGGGCAGAACTGTAATGAAATTTAGAGCCAATGTGACATCATTAACCCACCTTACAGGTCACGCGAACTTCCGAGCTGTGATTTGAAGTGTCGCCAGGCCCGAGGGTGACGTTGCAGGGCGTTACGGTTTTGCATCGTTAGAGAGGACGCTTGTAGGCACCTTTGAGCCTAATTTCAAATGTAAGCGTCGCAATGGGAGGCAATTACGGCGGTTCCTTTAATTCTATTGCGCAATGCATATTCATACATTACTGGAGCGTGAGAACACTTAGTGACTTCCAATAAACTTTATACATAACATCAAACTTTTACGAAACTTTTCTCGTTGACGTGCCTCACAAAATAAGGAAAGAATAAAAAGTTCATCGCTTACCACATTTTTGCTGTTCATGCCGTATAAGTGCAGCATCTGCCATTACTTTTTAATCCATTACTTCTTTGCTATTAACTCTATTCGCAACATATTTTGCAGACAGCATCCATATATACCATTGGTTGTTCTTGAAATATTGCATCATTGTACTTCACACAGTTCGGGAGATATGACGTTTTGTACATGACAATTCGATTCACTAACGAATCGATGGCGGAGCTTTACTGGTATTGCATAATATACATAGCTAGGTATCAGTTTCGGTAAATACTCCGGGATACATTCCCACCTCATATCACAAAATATTGAAAATAGTCTATGCCCTGAGGACAGGCGCTGCAACGTGGGCGAATCGTAGCTTGTATGAATATTCTGGCGTTTTAAGTATTTTATTTGTAAGAGAGAGATTACATTTATAAGAGACAGGGATAGCAAGGGACAAATTAACATTAAAGTACTGGATATTGAAATTGTGGGCAATTTTAAATACCTAAGAAGCGTGACAACTGAAAATGCAAGAATGGCAGCAGAAGTCAGCAAAAGTGTACAACAGAGGAATGCATTTTACCATTATCTGAGGGGCTTAGTCTGGGGAAGTGAGGTGTCAACGAAATATAAGAAAGTGCTGTACAAGTCGCGCTGTACACACGTACTGACATATGCCTCGGAGACATGGACAATGACAAGATGAGAGTAGAGTAGAATCCAGGCCAATGAAATGAAATTCCTGAGAAGATTGTAAGGGAAAATGATTAGGGTCAGAGTGAGAAATGATGATGTTAGGAACGAAAATGGAGTAGAAAAGCTGAATGAGAGAATTGAGAACAACGGCTAAAATGGTCTGGACATTTAAAGAGAATGGAAGCTGGAAGATTCCAAAACGAATGGAGGAGACCAACTTTGAGAGCAAGAGGGAGATCTGCAGCAAGATGGACTGAGTCAATAAAGACGAGATTTAGAAGAAAGCGTTTGGATGGAACAAAACAGTTATAGAAGAAGAATGGTAGAAAGATAGAGGAAACTGAAGAAGTACCATGAATGTCCCATCCCGGGCTGATGATGGCCAAAGGGGAAAGGAAGACAAAGTATTTTATAACATGACGCGGCAGTATATTCACACGAATTTTGATGAAAGCATTTCAGAATGTTACGAGCGATAACGATGGTGGTGGTTACGTGACGAGCGGCGGTCCAACTCAAATGTTGCGTGGCGCACCAGTTTAAATATTTCCAGAGACTTCGGACTTCAGTTGCGTGGTGTCGTGTGGGTGGCAACGCTTGCGCGATAACGGCGCCTACAATTGTGTGTGCGTGATAGCCGCGGTGACAGACAGCCTTTCCTTTCCCAACAACTGGGCCGTCGACCCGTGCTGTGGCAGCTATCGCCGCCCGCATCGGTCCATTGTTCCAACGTTGCGCTCTCAGACGAGTTGCAATGACCTGCGCCTCAGCATTTTACAGTGTGCACTTTAACTGTGCCCACAGGACTAGCGCCCAAGCTACCTTGTCATTTTCGTCGGATGAACTATTCGCCAGCGGAGTACTTAACTGCAGACACTTCTTGCTGAAATACATCAGATCACAGAGGGCTTTTACCGCTTAATTATCAGTAGCGAAAGCCTCTATGTGTTTACACCCAATTCCTTAAACAGATATTTTGCGAAAATCAGCTAGCTCTGTTCGTCTGTGACTTCCAGAACGCCGTAGACAAGTCAGCCCGGCTTGGTGCTGTTTTCCTTGAAAAGCAGACGGCTTTCGACAAGATTCCGCACTGTCCTTTAGTGATGAAAATATTGGCTCACTGAATATCAGATCAAAGGTTTTACTGCATTTGGAACATTCTATTATATACAACTCAACAAGTTTTTTTTAATGGGACGAAATCGACAGATGTAAAGGTAATTTTGGGAGTGCTGCAAGTGAGTGTTATAGTGCTACTTTACAGAGTAATTCTGCTGCCCCTACCTATGGTTCTTATGCAACCCGCAATGCCTTCAAATACCGTGTGCAATATTCCCATTTTCTCGTGCTCACTACCCGCAAACTACCCTGACGGAAAGAAAACTCAAAAAATGGTTCAAATGGCTCTGAGCACTATGGGACTTAACTTCTAAGGTCATCAGTCCCCTAGAACTTAGAACTACTTAAACCTAACTAACCTAAGGACATCACATACATCCATGCCCGAGGCAGGATTAGAACCTGGTTCAAATGGCTCTGAGCACTATGGGACTTAACTTCTGAGGTCATCAGCCCCCTAGAACTTAGAACTACGTAAACGTAACTAACCTAAGAACATCACATACATCCACGCCCGATGCAGGATTCTAACCTGCGACTGCAGCGGCCGAGGAGTTCCAGACTGAAGCGCCTAGAACCGCTCGGCCACCCCAAGGAAACTCAACACCAAGAAGGAGTTGTGTGGCATTAATGAAAGTTAGTAGAAGTATTTATAGATCTCAAAGACGATATCTATTCAGATTTCGCGTCAGTCATATAAGAGTTGCGCTAGTAATGCCACTATGAGGATGCAAAACAGGTTTGCTTTAAATGCACGCTGTAACGCTTATGAGCGTAACTTACCTTAAAGATTTGACGTGGTCAATTGATGTTAGTCAAGAATGCTTTTAAGGCGACAGAGACGTCATTATCAACAACCCACTGAGTTTGAGCGAGATATACTGCAGAAAGACTTGGCAGGTACGTAGCCACTGTACATGACTGCATAACGTACGGACGTAGGAAGACCGGGTTCCGGACGGCCACGTGGCATTATCGAGAGAGAAGACCATCGTGTTTGGCGTATGGCTCTAGCGTATCGAACAACAACTGCAGCAGCAATATGAACACCACCACTGTGTTCGGCTTATAGCTCTCGCGCATCGTACTGGATCTGCGACAGCAATTTGAGCAACAGTTGGCACCGTGGTGACACAAAGAACTGTTACAAATCGGTTACTTCAAGCACAACTCCGAGTCAGACGCCCTGTAGCGTACATTCCACTGACCCCAAACCACCGCCATTTGTCACTTAAGTGGTGGTAAGCGGGAGCTCATTGGTACAGGGTGGAGGTCGGTTGTGTTTTCTGTTGTAAGCTGGTTCTGCCTTTGTGCCAGTGAGGGCCGTGTGTTGTTTAGAAGCAGGGCAGTTGAAGACCTGCAGTCAACCTGTCTGCGTGCTTGACCTACACCTGGAGTTATGGTCTGGTGTGCGATTTCGTATGAAAGCGGGAGCACTCTCTTGGTTGTCCCATGCATCCTGATTGGAAATTTGTGCGTCAATTCGAGCTCTTGTGCTGCGATTCATGAACAGCATTCTAGGGTGTTTTTCCAACAGGAAACACCCACATACCGCTGTTGTAATCTAACATGCCCTAAAGAATGTCGACACGTTGCCTCGATCTACTCGCTCGATCACCAGATCTGCGCACAATTCGAGCGCATATGGGATATCATCGGATGACAACACCAGCATCATCCACAAACAGCATTAACCGTTCCTGAACTGAGCGACCAAGTGCAAAAGGCATGGAACTCCATGACACAAACTGACATTCGGCACCTGTACAACATAATGCATGAAAATTTGTATGCTTGCATTCAACATTGTAGCAGTTACATCGGTTATTAATGTACCAGCATTTCACATTTGCGATGGCTTATCTCGTGCTTACATTAACCTATGATCTTTGCAATGTTAGTAACTTAAATATTACACCTAGACAAATGTATTACAAATTCCTTTACTCTACATTACTTATTTTTTCGTGTTGCGGTTTTTTTCATCAGTTTATTAGTCTTACTTTTGTAGGAAGTTTAATGTAGTCAAATTTTGTAATGGGACACATGTTCGCTAGAGGTCGTGGTTTTAGAATTATTCAAGAAAAACGTAAAGTAGTGTTCAGGCGTGTTTTTCTTGAATAACTTGGAACACTTGGTCTCTAGCGAAAACTTATCCCAGAGCAAAATTTACCTTGAGTTTCCTACAAAAAGGTTCTAAAAATGGCTCTGAGCACTATGGGACTTAACTTCTAAGGTCATCAGTCCCCTAGAACTTAGAACTACTTAAACCTAACTAACCTAAGGACATCACACACATCCATGCCCGAGGCAGGATTCGAACCTGCGACCGTAGCGGCCGCGCGGTTCCAGACTGTAGCGCCTTTAACCGCTTGGCCACCGCGGCCGGCCAAAAAGGTTCTGTTAGCTTTTTCTAAACGCCAATAGTTAACGCGTAGTGAGCTAGAGAATATGAAAATCTCGCACATGGTTTATGAAGGCGTTGTGAGCCCATACATATTGGCAGCTTTATCACCCTATATACATTGATGAACCAAAACAGACCATCGCGTTGGCCCACATTTGGAAGGTATAGATCAGTGATTCGGTGTAGCGTGAATTCGAGAAGTCCTTGGTAAGGTTCAGCAGGTATGTGGCGATAGGTGTGTAAACACAGGTCACCCAGTTCCCACAAATTACGGCCCGGTGGTCTGTGGGGGTGGATCTGACGGCCGATAGTGTCACAGGTGGGTTCCGTTGGTTTCACATCAGGCGAATTTGGTGACCAAGACATCAATGAGAATACGCTATCATGCTCCTCAAACCACTGTAGCTTGATTCTAGCGCTGTCACATGAGCACTTATTCTGTTTGAAGATGTCATCGCCCTTTAGGAATACATCAAGCGTGAAGGAATGAAGGTGGTCTGCAGTAATTTTCAGCATTTTCTGGAACGGGGAAAAAATGGAAAGAGGTAGAGGGGAAATCATTACTCCCAGCCGCATAGGGCATTACGGTCTTAACAAAGGTTGACAGTTGAAAATTTGTGCCGGATCGCGACTCGGCGCACCGCTTCCCTAGAAAGGTTGGCTTAAACGTCTTGGGACCCGGACATACCTCCCGTCCGACCCAAATTCTAAACTTACCACACGCTGCATTGCAGCATTCCACGTCCATTACATCTCCTACTCGCAAACCGTTGATTCCCGCGGGAGTTCGAACGTTATCTGTGCATCTGAGCGAAAACATATGTCATAGAGCTCTCTTGCTCAATTATATTACTATAACTATTGTCTGTTCTGTCGGACAACACTCTGGATGATGCAGCCTGTATTTCATTTTCTGAAAATCGAAAGGGAAAGGGTTGGGTCGTAAATGTGCGAGCAGGAAGTGTAATCGACGAGGGATGTTGCAATGCAGCGTGCGTTAAGCTGAGAATTTGTGTCGGAGGGGAAGCGTGACCGGATAGCCGCGACGGTCAAGCCAATCATTCAAGGGAAGCAGGCTCGAGTCCTAGACCGACACAAATTTTCAACTCACGTCATTGCGATACTGCGGTGTCCCGTGCGGATGGGAGCCATGATTTCCCATCTACCCCTTTCCCTTTCTTCCCCGCTTCTCTGCTCAAGAAAATGAAGTACCAAATGTACATCCCGCCAGCGTCCGTGGCGCGGTGCGTGTTCCGAACAGCTGTTCGTCTGCATGACGGCGTGTCCAGAGACGACCATCGACCTGGTGGTGTAACAACAAACGAGATTCAACCGACCAAACCGAGCGAGGTGGCGCAGTGGTTAGCACACTGGACTCGCATTTTGGAGGATGACGGTTCAAACTCGCGTCCGGCCACCCTGATTTAGCTTTCCCGTGATTAGTTCCTTTGAAAGGGAACACATCCTTCCATAATCCGATGGGACCGATGACCTAGCTGTTTTATCCCCCCCCCCCCCCCAATCCCCACCGAATACACAAACCAACCGTCCGACCAAGCGACACGTTTTCACTGATCCACGGTCCAATTTCGATGATCCCATGCTCACTGTGATCGTAATTGACGATTTCGTTGCTTCAGCATGGAACCATATAGGTCTACTGCGCAGCCACATAATCAGCAATGAGCGCTGAAGGGTGTGCTCCGAATCATTTGTCTGCAGCGGCACTGTACTCTGTCGGCAGACGTGCCGCAGATGCCCGCCTATCTTGCTTTACAGAACTCGCAAGCTCCGATCGCGTCCTGTGATGGCTCGTGACGCTTGACACTTTACCTCTTACTCATGGTTTCACCATCCTACATCCTATTCTTGGCAAGTCAAACATACTCCTTAATTTGCGGAAGAAATTTCTGAAAAGTACATTTCGAGCACAGAATTGTATGACACGGAAACATGGACTGTGGAAACACCGGAAAAAGGAGAATTGAAGCACTTGAGATGTGCTGCTACAGAAGAATGTGGACTGATTAGGTAAGGAATGTGGGGGTTCTGGCCAGAATCGGCGAGGAAAGGAATATATGTAAAACACTGACAAGTAGAAAGGACAAAATGATAGGACATCTGTTAAGACATCAGGAAAAATAAATCCCATGCTGACAGAGGGTACTGTAGAGCGTAAAAACTGTAGACGAAGACAGAGACTGGGAAACATCCAGTAAATAATTGAGGACGTAAGTTGCATGTGCTACTCTGAGATGAAAAGGATGCCGCAGGAGAGCAATTCGTGGCGGGCCGCATCACACCATTCAGAAGACTGATCACAAAACAAAAGTCAATGGATTTCTCCATTTGAAACCCGTATCGTCGGATGAATGATTCCCCATTTGTCTCTCTTTCGCTTATACGTTTTCATTGCCGCGTCCAGTGTCCGCCCCTTGGTAACTGAGTGGACGTCGGCACGGTAGCTCAGTGTGTTCGGTCAGAGGGCTGCTCGCCCTCTGTAATAAAAAAAAAACTTAGTAGAGGAATCAACGATCAACTTGAACGGTTGTCTTGTGACGTCTGCCCGGACCTAAACGCAACGAACAATACCGAACAAAATGAAAAAAAAGAAAAAAAATTGGTCAGCGCGACGGAATGTCATACCTAACGGCCCAGTTCAATTCCCGGCTGGGTCGGAGATTTTCTCCGCTCAGGGACTACGAGTTGTGTTGTCCTTATCACCATTATTTCATCCCCATGGACACAAAAGTGGTGTCAACTCGAAAGGCTTGCACCAGGCGAACCGTCTACCCGACGGGAGGCCCTAACCACACGGCATTTCCATTTACCGCGTCAAGTGCATTCAGTCTCGCGATGGGCAGTGGTCATAACATTTTGGCTCATCACTGTATATCTATGACATCTTATATGGACTTTCGGCCCAGTCATTACGACAGCTACTGCTATTGTGTAACACGCGGAGCCTTAGTAAGGTAAGCTGTTTCGTAAGCCCGGATAGAAGCCGCATGCCGGATTAACGCCCGATGGTGTGGTACGCCAACTAGGCCATATGATGATTTTAAGCCTCTTCTCATATCTGTTAAACGAATGCTGGAACTGTGACTATCTCCGTTTAGAAGCTCAACACAAAATAGAAACGGATAACACAAACATATCGGGTAGACAATAGAACTTGCAGAGCATTGGCGTATACGACCTCTCTTGCATTAAAAAGACTCTATGGTGTCAGAAGGAGACGTGCGTAAGGAATTAAAATCAGCAACCATAAAAAACAACATGAATTTCAAACACTGATCATGAAGATTGGGGTAACGGTACTAAGGTAAAGATTAAAAAGTAGTTCATTAGTTAGTTACATCTTCCATAAGTCATTTGAACGATTATTTTATCTAAATGATGTGAGACGAGCCAGTTTATAGGGTATGTAAACATGATTCGTATTAACATTAATGAACACATTATTTTTAGTCCCACTCATAAAACTATACTTAATTTTTCTATATTGATTACCAGTTTTTAAGTAGAAGTTCATCACTGGAATAGAAGGAGTTGTCCAATAAGAAAGATTTTACATTAGATTTGAAACTTGCTTCGCTACCTGTCAGACATGATCAAAAATTTTTGTTACTACATATTGAACTCGTTTCTCAGCCAGTGACAGCTTTAACGATGGGTAATAAAGATCATTTTTTCCTCTAGTGTTGTAAGTATGGACGTCACAGTTCTTCTCATATTGTGATGTATTATTTATGACGACTTTCACTGGCGAATATAAGTATTGTGACGGCGCAGTTAAAATACCCAGCTGCTTGAAGAGGTACCTACATGACGTCCGTGGATGAACAGAACGTATTATTTTTATCGCTCGCTTTAATTATTCCGTACGTCATTACTGAATGGAAATATGCAAATTATGCTAGGAGTTTGATATATTTGTTTCCAAGATTACTACTTGCATGAAGAGCAAAAGTTGCTGGACTTAATCATTTGAGAAGCTCAGTGATATATTTCTTCCAATTCAAGTTTTCATCAACATGTACACCCAAAGATCTGGAGCATCTGTTGCACTTTATTCCATCCTTAAAGCAAAATTTAATACAAAAAATCTGATCCATTTTTATACAAAATAAGTAGTCGCCGATACCACGAGCGTTATTTACAAAGTAAGGTCTTGTTTCTTATAAAATATAATCATCACAATTTTTTTTCAAAAACCTTTTTTATTTTATTCCTTAATTGTATTTCTGTTTTTCTACATGGTTTCCATGTTTGTTTAAACATTTATCAAAACATTCTACAGGCTTTTGTATTCCTAAGACACAGACCGCATGTCGATAACTAATCTTTAACTGCTTCTTTCATCTCGTCGTATGTTGTGAAGCTCTTGCTACCGAGAAGCTCCTTTAGGTAGCAGAACAAATAAAAAAAGTCCTTACTTTACTGTGCGTGGATAATCCGTTCCCATCCGAAAGATCTGGGTGTGATTGGTCGAATGGGGTCTGGCATTGTCTACAACAACAGAACCCCAGACTCAGATGTCCACGTAGCTTATTTTGTCTTGCTCCTCGAAGTTTAGTCAGGGTAGCGTAGTAAGCGTCTGCATTTATTGTTCTCCTTTGCTGCATAAAATGGACTAACAAGACTGCATGTCTATCCCAAAACATGGCTGCCATAACATTGCGTGTTGAAGTTGTCTCCCTGTTCTTGATATTAACTGGTGATGTATGACGCCACTTCATTGACTGAAGTGATGATGATGTTTGGTTTGTGGAGCGCTCAACGAGTCCCCTGGCAGAGAAAATCGCCAGCCCGGCCAGTCATTGACTGACGTTTAGACACCAATGTCTCGTCCGCTGTGACAATATTCTCTGAAACTGATCACCTTCCTTACGATATCGGTCCAAAAAATCAAGAGCACAAGCCTTTCTTTGCTTTTCCTGTTTATCAGTAAACAATCTGGGAACCCAACGTGCGCACAATTTACGAAATTGCAACTTTTCAGAGACAGTTTTGGGCAAAATCGTTCGACCTGCATTCGGAAATCCCAATACTGAACTGAAATTGTGAATCGCCAGTCTTCATAAATCTTCTCGTCCATGTCATTGACCAAATATTCTGAAATCACTGATGGTCGACCTGACTCTGGTTCATTATGGATATTTTACCGTCTAGCCTTGAAATCTCTGTCACAGTTACGCACTTTGCCGTCACTCATCACGTTGTTGCCACACACCTCACTTATCTGTCGATGAATTTCCTCTGCTTCAATGTTCCTTGTTGTCAAAAACAAAATCAATGAGCGTATTTCACAGTCGAAGGGCCGATCAGTTATTTTAAACATTTCGAATTGCCACTGTAAACAGCACACCGCGACAGTACCAGTGCAAAAGGCGTCATTTGACGAGCAAGGCATGCTGGGAGTCGATGCGCACGTGCGTTTTAATCTTTGTGCGACATTCGACTACCTGCAGCGATTCGGACCTTACTTTCCGAAAAACCTTCTTTCCAAGGCACTTTGGACAGCTGACAACAGACTACGTACACGGTATGAAAAAATGGTTCAAATGGCTCTGAGCACTATGGGACTGAACTTCTGAAGTCATCAGTCCCCTAGAACTTAGAACTACTTAAACCTAAATAACCTAAGGACATCACACACATCCATACCCGAAGCAGGATTCGAACCTGCGACCATAGCAGTCGCGCGGTTCCAGACTGTAGCACCTAGAAACGCTCGGCCACCCCGGCCGGCTACACGGTATGACTAACATGTTCAGCAACACAACAACGAAGAAATCGCGTAAATCGGACCAAAACAACAAACCAAATTACAAAATTCTTGTTGTTTTGACTTTTAGTCTAGGGCAAGAGAAGGGTGCAGAAGCGGTGACGAAGTGTAATGGGATTCCAATAAACCGTATCCACGCACCAAAGAAGCATCCCACCTATTATTTTGTTTATTTTCGACTCGCGAATACAAAGATTAGGAGACGCAGATAAGGTGTTCGGCCTAGGCAGCAGACACGTAGCCCTCCGTTTGCTCGGCTTCCAGGAAGGCACATCGGCGCCTCGCGCCTCTACATTGATTACGCCACTCGGCAGCGATAACGGAGCCAGCTCCAGGAGGGCCCAGCCAGCTTATCTGCCTTCCGCTCCGGTGGGCTTTCGTCCCACGATTTCGTTCCGCTCTGTAGGCCTACGATTTACTGAATGACGAAACTGCTGTGAAAATCTCCCGGAACTTACGTGGCTCATGTCTAAGCATCCATCTTTCATACAGTATTAGCGTCGATTCTTCGTCATACAATAACTTGCACAATTCTTGGTGTACCTTAGCGTGATTAAACTTGCATTTATCACCATAAATTTATTCTGGGCGACATATCACATTTGGTTGGCAACTTTAGTTATCAGTCTAAGAAGTGGCTTGCTACAGCGCTTCGTGCTGGACATTCGTGTGCATGATCTTCATCTCTCTGCATTCCTACTGCAATATACGTCCATTTGAGCTGCTTACTATAGTGAAACATCAGTTTCCCTCTACCGTTTTTACAGCTCGCCCCCCTTCCCCTCCCACACATAAACTTACTTCCAATATGAACAACACCACTACCACAAATAAAAAACTTAAGAGTAATCATGTGACAACGACCAAGAATAATAACGTTGTAACTATACGAGGGGCCTTCAATAAGCAATGCAACACATTTTTTTCTCGGCCAGTTTCAGTTGAAAAAATTGCAGAACATGCTGTGGAAAATCGTGGAATGCACTAGCTTCCGCCGCCAAAGTTTCAAGAAGTTCCGACTGGTGGCAGCACTATACGTAACCTTCAAACTGGCGTCTGTAACAGAGATGCGTTCCAAGCAGAGAGCCGTCATTGAGCTCCTTCTGGCAGAAAAGCAGAGCACTGCAGATATTCATAGGAGCTTACAGAATATATACGGAGAACTGACAGTGAACAAAAGCACGGTGATTCGGTGTGCAAGGCGTCTGACTGTCATTATCGCAACAAGGTCGCGTGCCGGCCGGCCGTACACAGCTGTGACTCCTGCAATGTATTCGTCGCCACAAAAAAGCGAGTGAACTACTTCTCCATGAAAACGCAAGGCCTCACACAAGTTTGTGCCCCCGAGAGGAGAGGTGCTCACGAAATTTCACTGACAGTTCTTCCTCATCCACATCTACGTTCCGAATCTCACGTGTTTGGCCCAATGAACAACGCACTCCACGGGAAGTAGTACGTGTGTGATTGAGAGGTTATTGATGAAAGAAGACGTTGGCTTCGACGTCGACCACTAGAGTGGTACCATGCCGGCATGCAGGCTCTCCCAGTCAGGTGAGATTATGTTGAAAATAGGGTTTTGTAACCATAAGAGTGGGGAATAATATGGTGTATTGGAATCCTGAATAAAACATTTTGCCGGCCGGAGTGGCCGAGCGGTTCTAGGCGCTACAGTCTGGAACCGCGCGACCGCTACGGTCGCAGGTTCGAATCCTGCCTCAGGCATGGATGTGTGTGATGTCCTTAGGTTAGTTAGGTTTAATTAGTTCTAAGTTCTAAGCGACTGATGACCTCAGAAGTTAAGTCGCATAGTGCTCAGAGCCATTTGAACCAAGCCAATAAAACATTTTTTTTAGTCAACTGTTTCCTGATTGGTTTGAAGCGGCCCGCCACGAATTCTTCTCCGTGCCAACATCTTCATCTCAGAGCAGTACTTGCAACCGACGTCCTCGATTAGTTTTTGTATTCCAATCTCTGCGCGTCATCTACATTTGCATTTGTTGTTCCAGAGGAAATATAGAAGAAAAATGTAACGCGGCGCTCCACGAACGTGAGGGCTGGTGTTGAAGTGTGAAATTATCACCAGCACTTCACAAAACAACGAGCCACCTATTGAAAGGGAATCTAGTGAGAAACCCTAAAATGAAATTGAATGATGTGACGATTAGGAGAAGCACTGTAAAGCGATATCTAACAGTATTTCTGGACGAACGTCCTAATTTCGCACATCATATAGAGGAAGCAGGTAGAAAAGGTACAAACGTGATGAATAAAATTATAACCATTGCAGGTAGGCAATTTCTGCTTCCCTAATCTATATTAGCATCAGTTGTAGGATATGGTGCAAGTGTTTGGGCTCATAGGTTGCAGCTAGTGAAGCTAGCTTCATTAGTGAGAAGAGTCCAAGGAGGAGTGCTACTAAGATAAACGGGAGCCCACTGCACTACCCCGAATGAGGCTTTGTTAGTAATTCTAGTAATATGCCCACTTGACTTGGAAATTAGGAAAAGGGGGGTCTTTTACTGATTAAAGAAGGGCAGCCAATTGAAGTACGAGGGGTGCTTGGGAGAGAAAGGCAATAAAAGGTCGCATACTACAACTATGGCAAAATGAATGGGACACTTCACGCACAGGGAGGAGAACGTGCGAATTTCTCCCTAACATGACGACAGCTCCATCTGCGACAGTGTGGATACATTGTGGGACTGCGCGCTCTATGAAGATGCGGCGGGTAATGGACGTCAGGTATTAAGGTTGTTTGATTCAAAGCAGAACTAAGGGAGCGAGTCGATCTAGGGCATCTTGGACGATACTGCAGCCGTATTATCCAGGAAGGGCAAGGAAGGTTTCAATCATAAGCATACTGCCATCCAGGCTAGACTACATACTCTGCAAATGGAGAGAAAATAAAGGAGATTGACGACTACCGAATGAAATACTGTCCCAAGAATATACATTACGCTGGTGCAAGTGATCATGGAAGTGTGGACTTTAAGACGTAACAGCGCTGGGTGGGATTTTCTTGCTGTACTGCAAACGCTGCTGACGTGCTGTCCTACGCCCAAGGAGTCTAGCAGACAAAGTTTCGATCTGCTATTGGACTCTTGTGGAACAATAAGTGGCACCTATTGTACCAACAGGGAGGAAGGCCTTATCCAGTTATCTTACCACATACTCCTGCACAACCGTGGTATTCCTGTGGTGTGTATAACAGAAAGTTTCTAGTTACCGCACACTTGCACTAGATCTGTGTAAGTAACATGTTTGTAATTGCTCCTGATATGATACGCTTTACCCACTACGTGGTGAGTTTCTTGTTACAACAACGTAGTGCTCCGGTACAGCCTACGATCTAATGTAACATGTAGTCGTTTGTGTTACTGACGAACCGTTTGCTTGGGATCAGCAATGTTGATCGCGAGTCCGACAGAATAATGATCTTTATGTAAGTCGTCAGTATATTTAAGACTCTCCAGAATTGGGGCGAGCTCTGCTGCAGTTTACAAACATTTGGAACATTCACACATTCACATCCGATAACACTAGAAACAGAGTGATAGTATACACAAATTCCGTCCCGGGCGGAGGGTGGTAGAGGTGGTGACAGAAAGAGCATCCAGCCACAGTCTACCACTAAAATTTCCAAACCCACAATAACACGCCGACCAAGTGAAGACACGGGTAAGGTCAGGAAGAAGAAGAAGAAGAAGAAGAGGAAGAGGGGAGCACTTAACCACAGTGCACTGGTTATAAGAGGTGTTTGTTTCTTAGAGATCACCATCCAGGACCACAGGATGAAGGCGCACAGGGCTTTGTCGGGCAGCTGGCTGTAGACTGCGTCTGGCTGCATTCGGCGAGCCCTCACGGGGGTAATGACACGTACAATGGGTGACTAAGCGCGCCGCGCGTCCACCGGCGAGCGACCATTGTCCATTGTTTACCGATACTCCCAGCGCCCGCGCTCACAAAACACCGCTGCAACGCCTCCAAAATATTAGTAATTTCGCGGTACCACCGCGACAGATACTGAATTGCTGTAGCGCCATTGTTTGGGCCAACGCTTTTCGTGCTAAAATTGGCCTTTCTTATTCCTTGTAGCGAACTTCTTATTGTTCCGGTTCTTATAAGCGAATGCTTCTCTCATATGGCGCCTCTTTCCCCTTTTGGTGTACCGGTCCACGAGGTTATTCTGAGTCATCCGAGGCCGAGTCATAATTATCGAGAAATGTAAGAGAGGGTGTCACTGAAATGATACAGGATTTGCTCTGGCCATCGTTAAAAGAAAGACGTTTTTTTCGTTGCGTCGGAATCTTATCACGAAATTCCATTTCTTCTGCTATTGCGAAAACATTTGGTTGACGCCCACCTACATAGGAAGAAACGATCACCACGATAAAATAAGGGAAATCAGAGCTCGTTCGGAAAGATATAGGTGTTCGTTCTTTCCGCGTGCTACACGAGATTAGAATAATAGAGAATTGTGAAAGTGGTTCGATGAACCCTCTGCCAGGCACTTAAATGTGACTTGCAGAGTATCCATGTAGATGTAGATGTTGGATAGATGTAGTATGGTGCACAAGCATGTGTCTGCACCTAGTCTTGTGATGAGACACTACGCTTATCTTATAAATTGATCTCAAGTTGGCTTAGCAGAAACTAGTTATCAAGGACTGTTAAAATATTCCGATCTGGACGTTTAAAGGATATGATGTTAGAAATACTTAACGTTTAAGGTTATTATTAATGCAAGCATTTTGGACAAATGGAACCTTAGCTGTCATTACTTTTTCTCTGTCAGTCTGAAATAAGAGTTTCCTAGTACGTGCAGTTGACATAACAAAATCTCCGTCGCATTAGTTAAATACAGGATGACATTTATTGAACTATATGAAATAAAATCGTCATACCTTGTGAACGGTTCGCGTCAGGACGTTCAAACTGCACAGTTGGTCGCGGGGCATGATGGGAATTAATATGCGCTTGCGCACGCGCCTTTTTCTCGACCATTTGCACGTAAAAATTTCGAAAATAGGCAACATTGGCTCATTTGGGGACTGAGAATCCGCATTTCGCGATCGAGAAGTCTCTTCAGCCCCAACTGGTGATTGTGTGGTTTCCAATGTCGAGTCACGGAATGGTAATGGTTGCAATATTGTTTGATGGCGTGGCGGCTGCCGAACGGTACGTGAAGTTTGGAAGATAATTTCATCCCCATTATTCAAAGTGACCCTGATTTCGACAAGACGTGGTTCATGCAAGACGGAGCTCGATCCTATCGAAGCCTGAGAGTATTTGATGTCCTGGAGGAGCACTTTGGGAACTGCATTCTGCCCCCTAGGATACCCAGAGGTCACTGGCAAGGGCCTCGATTTGCCACTATATGCTCCGGATCTGAACAAATCGACTCCTTCTTGTGGGCCTATATTAAAGAGAAGGTGTACAGCAATAACCCAAAAACCATTTCTGAGCTGAAAACAGCCATTCAGGAGGTCATCGAGAGCATCAATGTTCCGACATTTCATCAGGTCATGCAGAATTTCGTTATTCGTCTGCGCCACAACATCGCCAATGATGGCAGCATATCGAACGTGTCATAACCTAAATCCCAGTATTTGTAGTGACGTTTACATATTGAATAAAGTGTGAGCAAGCCGCAGTTTGTAACTAATTTATGTTTTTTTTCGTGTAGTTCAATAATGAGCACCCTGCATTCATTATTTACAAGCGCCAAGGGTGATGCGCTAACCTCGATGGCAGCACGGTGAGCCGTGCACGAGTCGTGTTCATGCCATTTATTGTTTGTCGTCTTCTATTACGGTACTGCCGCCTCGTTTTCTTATTCCATTTACTGGCGTCACTAACTTCCTGCCTTACTTGCCCGTGAGCGGCAGCAGCAGCGCGTATCGATAAGTGCCCTGTCGTACCATCTTTGGAGTGACCGAGAGTATTTCAGGGTCGTCGTGTGTCTGGCAGTCAGTTGGAGACGGACCAGCAGTGCAGTCGGGACGCAGCAGCAGTGAAGTCGGGGACGGAGGGCCGGTGAGGCACGGACAGCCAGTGCTCGCCGAGCGCTGGCGACACACATGATCTGTCCGACGGATAGAGATTGGAGCGAGACGGCCGTTGGTTGGTCGTTTCATCGGCCGACGTATATTTGGTCCTTTCACTGTTTCCGGGCGTGGGCAGTTGGTCGGTTGGCGTGGAGGAGCGAGGGAGTCTCCGTGGCGCGTTTCTGGCCGGAGCCGCTGCCGGCGCCACGCGCGGTCGGAGTGTGAGGGGCTGTTCCCATTGCTACGAGGTCCGTGGCTCACCGATCCCGGGAACGAAAGTTGAGTCTTTACTGTATATACTAACCAGCCCCAACTGTTCACACTGTGTCGTTTGAATTTCGTTGTGGGCTGTTGGGTGATTCCCGTGAGGAACAACGTGTGTTTTCAAGTTGGCAAATTTTAGCCACCCTCCGGTGGCGTTTTACTGTGCTTGGTTATTTTGAACTGAAGTGCACCAGCGGAATCTTCTGCCCTATGGCCGTTAACGTTCCGGTTACCTGCCCCGACGCCCGCCCGGTTGGCCGTGTGGTCTAACGCACGGCTTTCCGGGCGGGAAGGACCGCCTGGTCCCCGGCACGAATCCGCCCTGCCGATTTGGATGGTTTTTAGGCGGTTTTCCATCTGCCTCGGCGAATGCGGGCTGGTTCCCCTTATTCAGCCTCAGTTACACTATGTCGGCGATTGCTGCGCAAACAAGTTCTCCACGTACGCGTACACCACCATTACTCTACCACGCAAACATAGGGGTAACACTTGTCTGGTGTGAGATATTCCCGGAGGGTCCACCGCGGGCCGAACCGCACAGCAACCCTGGGTTCGGTGTGGGGCGGCGGAGGGGTGAAGTGGACTGCGGTAGTCGTCGTGGGGTTGTGGACCACTGCGGCTGCGGCCGGGACGGAGCCTCTCCGTCGTTTCTAGGCCCCCAGTTAACATACAATACATACAATACCTGCCCTGGCCCTTGACGTAAATTCAGGCAGTGTATTTTCCTCATCGTGTTGTCGCTGTCCATCACGGTATGTAGTTGGACATCTCTATGTATAATTAGTTGTGGGCGCCAATACCTTCTACGTTGTTCCATTGAACTCCCTGTTGTGTGCTGGTCGGGTGGAGCGGCAGTTATCTCGTCGGTGGGTCCGCTAACTGTCGGTTGGGTTGTCGTCGGATCTAGAATGGTTGAGTCGACTGCCTGTCTTACCTAAATGGTTCAAATGGCTCTAAGCACTATGGGACTTAAAATCTGAAGTCATCAGTCCCCTAGAACTTAGAACTACTTAGACCTAACTAACCTAAGGACATCACACACATCCATGCCCGAGGCAGGATTCGAACCTGCGAACGTAGCGGTCGCGTGGTTCCAGACTGAAGCGCCTAGAACCGCTCGGCCACACCGTCCGGCTGGCTCACCTAAGCGAGCGTTAGTGTATGAATTCCAGGCCGACCCTCGGATACTTCTGAGCGCCGTTGGGTGTACTGCCTTTTCTTATTTGTTCTTGTTGTTTGTGTTTGTATGGCTTCTAGCCGATTTTTAAATTAAGGTTGTTTTGGCCTTAAGGCGTAAGATTGTTTGGGTCTTCAGCCTAATTTAAAGAACAGTTTTAAGGTAAGGCCTTGGACCTTTTAAAATTTATTTTGGTTTGAGTCTTAAGAGATGGGATTGTTTGGGCCTTCAGCCTAATTGAAAGAACTGAATTAAGCTAAGCCTTCTGCCTTTTAAATTTCTGATTTTGGTTTGAGTCTTAATTTATTGGCTTTCTGCCTATTTTAAATTAAAGTGGTCTTGCCCTTGGTCTACAGTCCTGAGACTGTTTTGATGCAGCTCTCCATGCTACTCAATCCTGTGCAAGCTTCGTCATCTCCCAGTACCTACTGCAACCTACATCCTTCTGAATCTGCTTAGTGTATTCATCTCTTGGTCTCCCTCTACGATTTTTACTCTCCACGCTGCCCTCCAGTACTAAATTGGTGATCCTTTGAAGCCTCAGAACATGTCCTACCAGCCGACCCCTTCTTCTAGTCAAGTTGTGCCACAAACTCCTCTTCTCCCCAATTCTGTTCAATACCTCCTCATTAGTTATGTGATCTACCCTTCTAATCTTCAGCATTCTTCTGTAGCACCACATTTCGAAAGCTTCCATTCTTTTCTTGTCCAAACTACTTATCGTCCATGTTTCACTTAAGGCATGAGATTGTATGGCGCATTCAGCCGGTAATTAAGTTACAAAAATTAATGCTGTATTTTTTTTTTAATTTTCTTGGTTCTTGTAATGTTTCGTCAAATAAATAAAGTTGTAAGTTCGAGTGTAACTGACAGCCTCTGCTTTTGGCCCCTTTCCTCAATTTAAACTACCTGTGCTCGCACGGCAATGACTCTCTGAGCAGCAGGCCGCGTAAAGGGCACGGCGAGACGTGCGCGGCTGCAGGCGCCCAATTCCGGTCGCCGGCCACTCCCAGGAGACTTGACCTCCGCGCCGCCAATTGACACGGCGCGACCTTTGCCCCTGTAGGCGCGCCGACTGCCCAGAGTCCCGCTGACCCACACGCGGCACGGCCGCATCTTACGTTGTGCTATGCGGGCGACCCGTCTAGCGTAGGCCTGCTGTGACAGCTTTCTGGGGTGTGTTGGCCTTGTCGCACAGGTAGAGGCGCCATTAATCCGAAGATTGGTTTGAACACCACAGTGCTTCACTAGGGACGGTTTGCTGAAGGTGGTACGTCGTTGCCTTCCTCTGACCTTAGAACTAACTTAGCCAGTCATTTATAGGGGACATGCAATGGGAAATCCCGAACACGATGCGGCTCAGCATATTTTGCTTTAATAAAAATTTCCAGAGGTGGAGGAGTAAAAAGTGACAGATAAAAATCCTGGGAGTGAGCGAGGCTGGAGCTCGAGCCATTAGATCCATAGGCTGACACTTTATCACTGAGCCATGGAGCCCCACCTTCCTTCTTTAACTAGAGTCAGTTAAGTTCGTTTTTATAGACAAACCGTTCGCCTTCTCTTCCCGGCGACACTACGTTAGACTGGTTATGCCCCTGAGAGGAGGCAAGGGGCAGACCATACACAATATGCCGAATTCGTATGCAATGTGTGTTGCCTACCATCCAGTAATCTGCTTCGTGTGAAAGGCGAGACGCAGGGAAAAATTAAAGTTCCTGATTTGCTTCATATGTTTCTGCGTACAACAATAAACTGGTAGTGGGAATTCTTTTTATTCCACGATTACCGGTTTCGGCGAAACTAAAGCCGCCATCATCGGATCTTAGGACACATACATGTGTTCCTTAGATCGACATACATGTATCCTAAGATCCGATGATGGCGGCTTTAGTTTCGCCGAAACCGGTAATCATGGAATAAAATGAATTCCTGCAATCTTGGCTACCAGTTTATTGTTTTACAACAATCTAGATCGCTCCCACATGAGCACAATGTGCTCCCTACAAAATATGTTTCTGCGGCTTACCGTTTTATTGTTTGTTCAGAATCACTCTAACAATTTGCTGCATGCTATATACTTGGTTAGTGGACTTGCCTGGTTAATAGACCCTGCTAGTTCAGTGAAACGCCCGCATCTCGTGGTCGTGCGGTAGCGTTCTCGCTTCCCACGCCCGGGTTCCCGGGTTCGATTCCCGGCGGGGTCAGGGATTTTCTCTGCCTCGTGATGGCTGGGTGTTGTGTGCTGTCCTTAGGTTAGTTAGGTTTAAGTAGTTCTAAGTTCTAGGGGACTGATGACCATAGATGTTAAGTCCCATAGTGCTCAGAGCCATTTGAACCATTTTCAGTGAAATCTCATCAGCCAGGGTAGGCGAATGCTGAAGGACACCTGAAGCCCGTCAACGGACTATAAATGGCTATTATCATCAAAGGGGAGAAAGTACTGGTGAACAAATTTTGATTAAAATATTACAAGTGGAGTGTGAGGTCCAAAATAGAGCAGACGTCGTCTTTGAGAGGGTGGTACTAACATAATTAAAATATTTAACCTAAACATTAAATAAACATGATAAATGTGAAGGGGACGTAACATAAATCACTAAGTGAAAACTCTGAAAGAACTCTCTCTCTCTCTCTCTCTCTCTCTCTCTCTCTCTCTCTCTCTCTCTCTCTCTCTGTGTGTGTGTGTGTGTGTGTGTGTGTGTGTGTGTGAGAGGATGAAGTGGGTTGGGACAACATCAATATGATCAAGAATAAACATTAATTTAGATTTGGAACTGCTATAATTACTACATAAATCGTAGGGTTATATATATATATATATATATATATATATATATATATATATATATATATATATATATATATGTGTGTGTGTGTGTACAAAGAATTACACTCAACAGAAGAGAAGATATACATTTGGCAGAAATACAAAATAAACTACATAGCAACATAAATTACAGTAAAATATAATAATTACACGATAGGGGTAATGGGGAATAATGTGAAAGTGTTATGTATTATGTGTAGGTGATGCGGAAATACAGTAAAAGGTAGCATTTGCTGTGTTAGCAAAGTTGGTGATACGGATGCTAAACTGTACATAAGTAAGTATGAAGTATTATACTTTATTGAGATGAAGTTGTATACAGGATGGTCACAAATAGCCGGAAAAAGTGGAAAGGATGTTGCAGGATAAGCAGAACTAAGAAATAACTTATTTAAAAAATCTGATAAGTTGCTCCGTTTTCCAGTTAATTAGCATTGAAGTTAACCAATCAGGTCGTTGCGTGCGCAAATTCAAGCGGCCCGCCGGTGATGGAGTCATCACATGTGTTCTTCAGTTGGTTTCCTAAAACCAAACAATAAAGCGATGCAAAAACTGGGCATGGGACGGTAGTAAGGACTGAATCAGTGCCAAAAGCTGAGCATTCTAGGGAACTATCGTCTATGCAATGTGCAGTGAGATCAACTGACACGCTAATTAATTCGGAAACAGCGCAACGTATCGAGTTTTTTTTTAATTGTTATTTCTTAGTGCTACTTACCCTTGCAACACCCTTACAAGCTTTTCGGATTGTTTCTGACAAACCTGTATATGAGACGGTAGCAGAATACGTAATAACTTGTAACACTTTGATAATCAGAATGAACGTTATTCTCCAATGCTTTTGTCTTACACTCATTTTATTCCTTCTCTTAATGTATTCACACTTTTCACACTTTTATACAGCCTACTGTTTTGTTCTTGTACAGCTTCTCTTCTTTTCAGTGCTGTTCTTTATAATTAGCATACATAAACCTGCCATCGTAATATTTGCGATTACAATCGAATGATGGCCTTGTAAGTCGAACACCGGTATACTAAGTTCGTTGGTTGGTTGATTTGGGGAGGGGACCAAACAGCGAGGTCATCGGTTCCATCGTGTTAGGGGAGGATGGGGTAGGAAGTTGGCCGTGCCCTTCCAAAAGAACCATCCCGACATATGCCTGAAGTGATATACGGAAATCACAGAGAAACGAGATCAGGATGGCCGGACGGGGTTTGAACCGGCGTCCTCCTGAATGCTAGTCCAGTGCGCTAGGTTCATTATGTTAATTAATATTGCAGAACATCCATATTTCGTACTTTTCATTGATAAATATATAGTAAACACCTGACTGTCGGCGGGGCCTTTAGAGAATGAAGTACTTCGAAACGAGAAAAAAGTATCTCAAGTATTTGGATTTTACGCTGCAGCAATTAGCAGAACAAAGAAGTTTCCAAGTAACATCGTGTACTACTTGTAGAGTTTTCTTTTCACTTGACTCTTGACTCTCTTGTCTTCATCGGCAGAAGTCGTAAGACGTGTACAAACAGCATTTTTTTGTAGGTATTTAGGCCATCTATTATGGGAACAACTACTCATTTTTATGTCATAACCTGTTTCGCCACTTCTGTGCCTTTATTAGTGTGTAGTCTTATTCCGAAGTTATTCTTTAAATGTTAAGTTCTGTAGAAATGTATTTGCTCTATTATACAGCTTTCTTCAGCTGTTACTGTGATACACGTCCTCATCTGCAAACTCATCCATTGTAGGAATATAGACAGAAACCCAATATATTCTTTTGATGAACCCGCTTGTACGTTACAACTTTGAGCCTCGCAAAAAACAACCATCAACCAATAGAGGCTCGAATGTGTCGAAAAACGTCTGGGCATAAAAATTAATAGTTGTTTGCGTAATATGCGGAACTGAGTTCCAATAAATTAGTTTCCAAACATTGCAACTGTTAGAGCTTTAAAACTAAACGATTCTGGTGGAGAGTAGTTGTTTGGCCGATCGAATCACAGCATTCTAAAAAATATTTCACATATAAAAATAGTGGCATTTCACTTTACTGTAACGGCTCCCATACAATAGTTTGTAGGGGGAATGGGGCTAGACCTAGGGGTATGGAGTATTTTTAATGTTTTGGAAGAAGAATGGTGACTTGTAGGGAACCATAAAAAAGTTCCAGTTCTGACCATACTGAAAACCTGTGTAATACCCCATGTTCTTGAAAGAAAAACAGCTGACTACAGTACACAGGGTGTTTAAAAAAGAATGACCCGATTTTGGACGGTAATATTTACGAATCATGGGACGTGATTTTTTTTTTTTTTTTTTTTTTTTTTTTTTTTTTTTTTTTTTTTTTTTTTTTTTTTTTGGCATCAGTCTACTGGCTGGTTTGATGCGGCCCTCCACGAATTCCTTTCCTGAGCTCTCAGAGTAGCACTTGCAACCTACGTCCTCAATTATTTGCTTGGCGTATTCCAATCTCTGTCTTCCTCTACAGTTTTTGCCCTCTACAGCTCCCTCTAGTTCCATGGAAGTCATTCCCTCATGTCTTAGCAGATGTCCTATCATCCTGTCCCTTCTCCTTATCAGTGTTTTCCACATATTCCTTTCCTCTCCGATTCTGCGTAGAACCTCCCTCATTCGTTACCTTATCAGTCCATCTAATTTTCAACATTCGTCTATAGCACCACATCTCAAATGCTTCGATTCTCTTCTGTTCCGGTTTTCCCATAGTCCATGTTTCACTACCATACAACGACGTACTCCATACGTACATCCTCAGAAATTTCTTCCTCAAATTAAGGCCGGTATTTGATATTAGTACTTCTCTTGGCCAGAAATGCCTTTTTTGCCATAGCGAGTCTGCTTTTGATGTCCTCCTTGCTCCGTCCGTCATTGGTTATTTTACTGCCTAGGTAGCAGAATTCCTTAACTTCATTGACTTCGTGACCATCAATCCTGATGTTAAGTTTCTCGCTGTTCTCATTTCTACTAGTTCTCATTACCTTCGTCTTTCTCCGATTTACTCTCAAACCATACTGTGTAATCATTAGACTGTTCATTCCGTTCAGCAGATCATTTAATTCTTCTTCACTTTCACTCAGGATAGCAATGTCATCAGCGAATCGTATCGTTGATATCCTTTCACCTTGTATTTTAATTCCACTCCTGAACCTTTCTTTTATTTCCATCATTGCTTCCTCGATGTACAGATTGAAGAGCAGGGGCGAAAGGCTACAGCCTTGTCTTACACCCTTCTTAATACGAGCACTTCGTTCTTGATCGTCCACTCTTATTATTCCCTCTTGGTTGTTGTACATATTGTATATGACCCGTCTCTCCCTATAGCTTATCCCTACTTTTTTCAGAATCTCGAACAGATTGTACCATTTTATATTGTCGAACGCTTTCTCCACGTCGACAAATCCTATGAAAGTGTCTTGATTTGTTTTTAGCCTTGTTTCCATTATTAGCCGTAACGTCAAAATTGCCTCTCTCGTCCCTTTACTTTTCCTAAAGCCAAACTGATCGTCACCTAGCGCATTCTCAATTTTCTTTTACATTCTTCTGTATATTATTCTTGTAAGCAGTTTCGATGCATGAGCTGTTAAGCTGATTGTGCGATAATTCTCGCACTTGTCAGCTCTTGCCGTCTTCGGAATTGTGTGGATGATGCTTTTACAAAAGACAGATGGTATATCGCAAGACTCATATATTCTACACACCAACGTGAATAGTCGTTTTGTTGCCACTTCCCCCAATGATTTTAGAAATTCTGATGGAATGTTATCTATCCCTTCTGCCTTATTTGACCGTAAGTCCTCCAAAGCTCTTTTAAATTCCGATTCTAATACTGGATCCCCTATCTCTTCTAAATCGACTCCTGTTCCTTCTTCTATCACATCAGACAAATCTTCGCCCTCATAGAGGCTTTCAATGTATTCTTTCCACCTATCTGCTCTCTCCTCTGCATTTAACAGTGGAATTCCCGTTGCACTCTTAATGTTACCACCGTTGCTTTTAATGTCACCAAAGGTTGTTTTGACTTTCCTGTATGCTGAGTCTGTCCTTCCGACAATCATATCTTTTTCGATGTCTTCACATTTTTCCTGCAGCCATTTCGTCTTAGCTTCCCTGCACTTCCTATTTATTTCATTCCTCAGCGACTTGTATTTCTGTATTCCGGATTTTCCCGGAACATGTTTGTACTTCCTCCTTTCATCAATCAACTGAAGTATTTCTTCTGTTACCCATGGTTTCTTCGCAGCTACCTTCTTTGTACCTATGATTTCCTTCCCAACTTTTGTGATGGCCCTTTTTAGAGATGTCCGTTCCTCTTCAACTGTACTGCCTACTGCGCTATTCCTTATTGCTGTATCTATAGCGTTAGAGAACTTCAAACGTATCTCGTCATTCCTTAGTACTTCCGTATCCCACTTCTTTGCGCATTGATTCTTCCTGACTAATGTCTTGAACTTCAGCCTACTCTTCATCACTACTATATTGTGATCTGAGTCTATATCTGCTCCTGGGTACGCCTTACAATCCAGTATCTGATTTCGGAATCTCTGTCTGATCATGATGTAATCTAATTGAAATCTTCCCGTATCTCCCGGCCTTTTCCAAGTATACCTCCTCCTCTTGTGATTCTTGAACAGGGTATTCGCTATTACTAGCTGAAACTTGTTACAGAACTCAGTTAGTCTTTCTCCTCTTTCATTCCTTGTCCCAAGCCCATATTCTCCTGTAACCTTTTCTTCTACTCCTTCCCCTACAACTGCATTCCAGTCGCCCATGACTATTAGATTTTGTCCCCCTTTACATACTGCATTACCCTTTCAATATCCTCATACACTCTCTCTATCTGTTCATCTTCAGCTTGCGGCGTCGGCATGTATACCTGAACTATCGTTTTGGGTGTTGGTCTGCTGTCGATTCTGATTAGAACAACCTGGCCACTGAACTGTTCACAGTAACACACCCTCTGCCCTGCCTTCCGATTCATAACGAATCCTACACCTGTTATACCATTTTCTGCTGCTGTTGATATTACCCGATACTCATCTGACCAGAAATCCTTGTCTTCCTTCCACTTCACTTCACTGACCCCTACTATATCTAGATTGAGCCTTTGCATTTCCCTTTTCAGATTTTCTAGTTTCCCTACCACGTTCAAGCTTCTGACATTCCACGCCCCGACTCGTAGAACGTTATCCTTTCGTCGATTATTCAATCTTTTTCTCATGGTAACCTCCCCCTTGGCAGTTCCCTCCTGGAGATCCGAATGGGGGACTATTCCGGAATCTTTTGCCAATGGAGAGATCATCATGACACTTCTTCAAATACAGGCCACATGTCCTGTGGATACACGTTACGTGTCTTTAATGCAGTGGTTTCCATTGCCTTCTGCATCCTCATGTCGTTGATCATTGCTGATTCTCCCGCCTTTAGGGGCAATTTCCCACCCTTAGGACAAGAGTGTGCCCTGAACCTCTATCCGCTCCTCCGCCCTCTTTGACAAGGCCGTTGGCAGAATGAGGCTGACTTCTTATGCCGGAAGTCTTCGGCCGCCATTGCTGATTATTTATCAAAATTTAGGCAGTGGCGGGGATCGAACCCGGGACCGAAGACGTTTTTGATTATGAATCAAAGACGCTACCCCTAGACCACGTGTTTCACAAAATCACCGTCAGATGTCAGTCAGTGTGTCTTCTGAGTTTGCAGTCAGTCATTAAGGTAGCGTCCGCCCAACAGAAGGCTTTTCGTGAGTTGCAGTTTGCAAAGAGTGAGTCAGTGATTCTTTTCCGGCTGTTGGCATTTCCGCATTGACCCGCCTGTACACAAAAATATTCGTTGTTGGTATCGCCAATTTGAAGAGACAACATGCTTTACGCAAAGGTAAGAGCCCAGATAGACCTCGCACTTCTGATGGCATGGTGGAAAGAAGTCGGCAAGTGTTTTGAAGCCTATTCGCCGCGCAAGAAGAGATCTGTCAATGCCTCATACGACTGTCTGTGAGTGTTGAAACGTCTGCTAATAAAAATTATTGAATTACTGGGCTGGTAAACCCCTTACGTTATTTGATTTTCAAACAACTGAGCAGAACTGAACGTACTCAGACATTTCGCTACTGCCAGCTAAATAAAAGATTCTAACTACTGAAGGTACTAACTACTGATAGGCATAGTTAGCAAATGAAAGATTTCGATAAAGAACAAACAATGTATTTACCTTAATAGTGTTCAAAAGACATAATATATATATCAGTTCATGACATCCAGTCTTACAAATCTGCTGTCTCTGATGGACACACGTCCAGACCATCCGCTCTCAAAACTCCACTATCTCTCCCCACATCCACCACTGCTGGCGGCTCACCTCCAACTGCGCAACGCACGCGCTGTTAACAGCCAACTGCCCAACACTACAATAGTATATTCCAACAATGGAAACCAGCCACAGGCTGCACACAGCACAGTCAGTGATTTTCATATAGAGCTCTACATGGAGTTACCAACATAAAAACCTAAACAACCTGCTTACAGTGTTAAGGTGTCGTTTGGTCTATAAAGCATACAGGCTACAAGTAGTGCAAGTTCCTCTGGTTAGTGATAAAGAAAACTGGTTGACTTCAGCAATGCTCTGCTAGAGGACATGGAAGATGATACATTTTTACCACGGTTAATTTTCAGTCAGGAAACATCGTTTGGATGTAAAGTAAACCAACATAATGGTCGCATATGCGGACTCTAGAACCCTCGTGACATTACTGAGCTCGACTCACCTAAAGCGAACGTTTTTTTGCCACTTTTCGTGAAAAAGTGTACGGTCCCTTCTCTATTGAGGAAAACACAATGACTCACATGATCTACCCTAAAATGCTGCAGAGTTGACCTTTTCCACAGCTTCAGGAGAAATTCTATGAGTTCATTTTCCAACAGGATGAAGCTCCACCACCATGGCAGAACAACGTACGTCAGTTTGTCAATGACACTCTGGCTCAACGCTTGATACGACGCATAGGATTCCGAGGCACTACCCTCCTTTTGTGGGCAAGATCGCCCTTGCGAGTTTTGCTGAAGCGATATGTGAAGAAAAGTGTGTTCATCTCACCTGTTATTCGTGACATAAAAGAAATGAAGAACAGAATAACAGCCAGCATAACTTCTGTAAAAGCGGATAAATTGTGTAAAGTTCATGACAAATTTAGATATCGTCTACATGTTGTTCGTGTTGCTGCTGGTGGACACACAGAGCATTTGTAAGATTTTGTGAGTTTTTCGCAATTCACGCTATGTTTGGAGTATGTTTTTATCAATAAATTTGGAGTTTCGAAATCAGGTAATTATTTTTGAAACATCTTGCATTTTTTTCCTTTCCTTGAGAGCTAGGGGGCCGCCCCCTCCCTCCCTTCCTCTCCTTGCCCATGGGTATGGGCGCTCTTCCTTTACTGGGACGTGGCTGTCGATGCGGACTCGCGTGTCGCGTGATCTGCCACGTGTGGCGTCTCCACGTGGACAGAGCGCCCTCTATGCGCCACGTCACAGAGCGAGCCGCTGACACGTGGCCCAGTTAATCTCAGCCCAGCTGCGTGCGTGTCCGACACGCGGCCACAGAGTGGCTGCATCCATCCATTGCACACGTCCCCAGGCTTTACCTACGGGTATATATGGACAGCGCCTCCCTCCATCTCTCCTGTGTTTTCGTTTGAAACCAACATCTAGGTAATGTGACGAGCGGGACAAAGCCCAGCCGCCGCCATTAGTCGCTATGCGAAGTGCAGCTGACAGTTTTTCTCATTCGTAAGTGAAATTAAGCATTGATTTTAACCGCTGATTAACCAACTATATTGTTATGGCAAATATCACTACAACTGACGTAATATTCGCGGATTTCCCATATTACTAAGATATTTCCGCTAGGCGAAAGCGTTACAGACTAATTAAAAACTGAAATATACTGTACTGATGTTCCACAATAATAATTATTTTATAGTTCATTGTGAACAACGATACTTATTTTACAGTTCGTTGTGAACCAGATTTCGGATTTCTAGGCCATCCTCAAACAAGACTAAACAGACATCTTTGGAAAATCGTTATTTGTACAGTTATAGTGTCTCGCTGATGTTGCGTGAACTATCTGCTTAGTCTTCAGTTTCCTGACTACAGCCTAGAAAGCCGAAAGCCGGTTCACAACGAACTATAAAATAAATATTACTGTGGAACGTCAATACTGTCTGTTTTACGAGGGTGGTTCGAAAAGTTATCGGAATCACCACCAGAGGTCAGCGCTAGCAGACCGAGTTGTTCACTTGATATTCACTGGACTGTTGCCTGTAGCCGGCCTGTGTGGCCGTGCGGTTCTAGGCGCTACAGTCTGGAACCGCGTGACCGCTACGGTCGCAGGTTCGAATCCTGCCTAGGGCATGGATGTGTTTGATGTCCTTAGGTTAGTTAGGTTTAAGCAGTTCTAAGTTCTAGGGGACTGATGACCACAGATGTTAAGTCCCATAGTGCTCAGAGCCATTTGACTGTTGCCTGTAAACACGTGCCATGTCAGTGCTCTTGGAAGAGAGCTGTGGCGGTGACGTGGCCTTGTTGTTATTCCCGCGTAGTGATTTGCGAAGATGGAGAAAATCGAGATTCGAGCAGTGATTGAGTACTTCGTAAAGAAAGGTATGAAAGCAAAGGACATTCATGCCGATTTACAGAATACACTGGGGGACTCTGCTCCTTCATATTCAACTGTTGCCAAGTGGTCAAAGGAATTTAAATTTGGTCGGGAGAGCTTAGACCATGATTCGCACGCAAGATGTGTCACTACTCCAGAAATCATTGCAAAACTGCACAAAATGGTCATGGAGGATCGCCGATTGCAAGAGCGTGAAATTGCTTACCCTTGCCAGATGTCATCTGAAAGGGTATACCACATTTTAACTGAAGAATTAGAAATGAAAAAAATATCTGCAAGATGGGTGCCGCGACTCTTGACGCTGGATGAAAAACGCATCGGAAAGTAAACATATCGGAACAATGTTTGGCCCGTTTTAAGAGAAACGAACAAGAATTTTTGCGGCGGTTTGTGACCACTGATGAAACTTGGGTGCACTACTATACACCAGAGACAAAACAACAGTCAAAGCAGTGGAAACATGCTGATTCTCCGACACCAAAGAAAGCAAAGACAATTCCTTCGGCGGGAAAGGTTATGGCATCAGTATTCTAGGATGCGAAGGGGATTCTGTTTGTAGATTATCTCCCCACTGGGCAAACAATTACTGGAGAATAATATGCTAAACTCCTGGACAAATTGTAACAAAAGATACACGAAAAAAGGCCAGGTTTAGCAAGAAAGAAAGTCATCTTCCAGGTTTAGCAAGGAAGAAAGTCATCTCCCGCACACATGTGCCGTCGCCATGGCAAAATTACACGAATAAGGTATGAATTGTTGCCACACCCGCCTTATTCACCTGATACGGCTCCGTCAGAGTTCCATCTCTTCCCAAAACTGAAAATTTTTCTTGGTGGACGAAGATTCACTTCAAACGAAGAACTGATAGCCAGAGTTGACGACTATTTTGCAGGCCTGGAGGAAACATTTTCGAGATGGGATTGAGACACTGGAATATCGTTGGACCAAGTGCATTAACGTACAAGGAGACTACATTGAAGAATAAAAAAAGTTTCAGTGATGAAAGAACTTTTTTTCTATTCCGTTCCGAGAACTTTTCAAACCATCCTCATAATTTTCAATACATGTTCTTCCAAATACCGATGGAGTATTGCAGAAATGTAAGAAATAAAGTTTGAAACATTGTATTTATAATTACCCCTTGCCGAAAGGGGTGCCTTTCACAATGATTCTTACGAAAATGAACGTAGCGTAAATGAGAATACTGTACCTGAATAAATAAGAACCACCGTGGCAACAATAGCAAGTGCCCTCTCTGTAAGTGTTTGTCGGTCTTAGGGTGAATTTGGAGGATGTACACTGGTAAGCCAGAACATTATGACACCTAACTAATAGCTGCTATTTCCACCTTTGGCACGGATAACAGCGGCGAAGAGTCGTGACATGGAAGCACTGAGACCTCAGTAGGTCGCTACAGACAGTTGGCACCACATCTGCATACACAATTACCTAATTCCCGTAAATTTCGGCCAGGGGGGCGATGAGCTCTGACGCCACGTTCAATCACATCCCAGATATGTTCGATCGTGTTCAGATCTTGTAAGTTGGGGGACCAGCACGTCAATTGGAGCTCATAACTGTGTTCCTGGAAACACCCCATCACACTCCTGGCCTTGTGGCATGGTGCATTATTTTGTTGAAGGGGTATTGTATTGTGTTGTATGTTAACCGGGGACCTAGAAACGACGGAGAGGCTCCGTCCCTACCGCAGCCGCAGCGGTCCACAACCCCACGACGACTACCGCAGTCCACTTCACCCTCAGCCACCCCACACCAAAACCAGGGTTATTGTGCAGTTCGGCCCCTGGTGGACCCCCCAGGGAATGTCTCACACCAGACGAGTGTAACCCCTATGTTTGTGTGGTAGAGTAATGGCGGTGTACGCGTACGTGGAGAACTTGTTTGCACAGCAATCGCCGACATAGTGTAACTGAGGCGGAATAAGGGGAACTAGTCCACATTCGTCGCGGCAGATGGAAAACCGCCTAAAAACCATCCACAGACTGGCCGGTTCACCGGACCTCGACACAAATCCGCCGGGCGGATTCGTGCCGGGGACCAGGCGCTCCTTCCCGCCCGGAAAGCCGTTCGTTAGACTGCACGGCCAACCAGGTGGGCTGTTGAAGGGGTACACGTGCTCTGCAACCAGTGTACGATAGTCCTAGGCCGTCAAGGAGCCTTGCACGTTGTCCACTGAACCCATGGATGCCCACATCAATAGTCCCCAAGCATAATGGAGCTGCCGACAGCTTCTCTTCTTCCCATAGTACAGGTGTCAAGGAGTTGTTCTCTTGGAAGACGACTGATTCGTGCCTTCCCATCTGCATGATGAAGATGGTACTGGGCTTCATTAGAGTATGCAACGCTCTACCACTTCGCCAATGTAATGTTGTAGTTAACGTGGTGTTAACATTGGCACATGTATGGCTCGTTGCCTGCGCAGGCCTATTGTTAGGATGATTCCGCACTGTCTGTCAGATGTTCAAATGTGTGTGAACTCCTAAGGGACCAAACTGCTAAGATCATCGGTCCCTAGACTTACACACTAAGTAAACTAACTTAAACTAAATTACGCTAAGGGCAACACACACACCCATACCTGAGGAAAGGATTCGAACCTCCAGCGGGAGGGCCCATGCAATCCGTGACATGACGCCTCAAACCTTGAAATTGCGTGGAACAGAAATAAATGTGTAGTATGTAGATAGAGCGTAGTTTTCTTTCTGTTATTATTCATGGGTTAATATTAGGTTCATTTCATTTTATTTTACTGCAAATAGCTGACCAATAAAATTACAGGACCAAGAAGGATAGCAAGTAACGAACATTTACCTGGAGTGCATTTGTGGTCACAGTGACGGTTCAACTCCCTCACGGACGCGACCAGATTCGAAGGCCTCTCTTGGATGGCCATCACTGTGCGTCAGTTCAAGAAAATTCAGAAATTTCAGTTGCTTCTAAGATTCATTCTGATCTTTATACATTTTGTTAGGTCTTTTTATTTAAACTGAGATTCAGTCAAATTTTACGTAGGAGTCGTTTTTGCAGTGAATGATATAATCGTTAACTTGATATTTAAACTTTATGAGAGTGTTATGTACTGTTATTGCCTTAAGGGAGTGTGGGCGTCAGATTATTTCTTTAATTTGCATCTTACCTTTATTTAATAAATTGTGAAAGGGTTGCACAACTTCCTAAGTAATTGTGTTTTGTATTGTTTAAATTATTGTACATTTTGGTGCTCATTATGTTATTATAAAATTTCTAAGGGATGCTGTTGGCAATGTTTTAAATAACTGTACATTTTGGGGACATTTGATATGATTATTGTAAAACTGTAATTCTGTGGCTCACTCTTGTTTGAGTATTCACTTCAATGCTTGGTTTTTTGTGTCATGTAATAAAAAATGATGGAATGTTGTTACGCACACCTCTCGAAGCCAGTGCCACCCCATCCTTTACCGTCACAGTGACTAGGAAGAATACATGTTTAATCTGTATGTAATTTTGGTTTATGCAGGGTGTGAAATTTAGTATGCAGATTTGCCATCTCCAGCTGCAAGAATAGCTGTAACCCGGCTGGGCATCTATTCGAACTGAGCTTGGATGACATTTATGGATACGCCATTCCATGCGCTTCGAGTCTTTCCCAGATTTCATCACTCACAGTAACTGGCGAGCGATGGCGTACCTGCCTCCCTACAACTCTTGAGCAGATGGTATTCGATAGGTGAGACATCTGGAGAACGTACTGTCCAGAACAACAGTGGAATAGTCTCTGTATCGAGGTGGTTGAGGATAGCACGGGAAACATGCAGTCTTGCGTTATCTTGTTGGAAGATAACATCCCGGGGGCCTCGAAGGCAGGGCACACCCACCAGCTTTAACAAGGTAGAAGTGCAGCTCCTCTCTGGCCAGGTTACACGCTACGGAGATTAGAAGTGATCCTACTGTTACCCTATAATACCCCACTCCACTAGGTGCTGGGCCCATGTGACGATGACAATGTTCGTTTTCCTCTTATCTTCGACATATGGATATAGCCATCATAGTACTGTAATCGTCTGAAAAAGAGGACGTGGTACCACTAATGTGTCCAGTGCTGGAAGGCGCATCACTGCCACCTAGCTGCCTGCTGCTGCGTCAAGGAAAGCTGCAACAATTATCATCGTCCCTGTAGGAAACAGCGGATATCGTGACTCTAAGTGCATCATGGCCCTATACGATCCTGCACGTCCGAGCGGACAATATATCCGTCTTTTCGGGCGCTAGTTGCGTGGGATTGTTGAGCTCTCCTACATGGTGGTGTGTACTGCCACCCTGAACACACCGGATCCATCTTCATGCGACATACATGGAATCCTGATCAAAGGGATCTTTCTCGATAGGCCTCGGTCCTACATCTCCCGAATTCCGACACGTACTGGTTGACGAGTCTTTCGTACAGGAGTCATAACACGAGCTTGTCACAGACTACCAACAAATTAAGTATGGTGTTTCCTTATATGTAGAATACAGATGACATTACTGCTACCTGCTCTGCGCGGTCGCGCTATAGTGTACCATTGGCATCTCCAAGCATGTACTACGCTTCATACCAGTTTGACGCCTGCTGCATGTCGCCTTGCAGTTTACATAGCCAGCAGTGTACATATTTTGTTATGTTAGTCTCTTTTGCTACAAATAACTTTATGGTAGTAATATGTACAACAATTCATTCTAATATTTTCTTGAAATTATTTGCCGACGTTTGATGTAGATACTGTGCACCACAACCATATTGCATAAGTAGTGTATCTGATGGTTAAACAGATCTGTGTAGCTACATGCAGAGCAAATAGTAGCTAATAATAGGTCATAATTATGCATCGTGGTAACAGGCAACAAATATAATTCTTTTTTGTGATGAAATTAAATAATTTCTAACATTGGCCATAACTGGGCATCGAAATGAATTCAATGGTGAAAAGTGAAAATTTGTGCCGGACCGGGACTCGAAGCGGATTTCCCGCATTAATCGAGCAGTCGCCTCTTCGACTATCCAAACACTCTTTCCTTCCGACCCAAATTCCCATCTTGTCGTGAACTAATTACGACAAGATGGGAGGTTGGGTCGGATGAAAAGCGTGCTCGTTTGGCCGAACCTTTCAAGGCGACCGGTCGCGTGAAGCGCGAAATTTGGATTCGAATCCCAGTCCTGCACAAATAATCATTTGTCACCATTGAATTTATTTCAGTTCCCAATTGCGGCCGATGTCAGAGTTTACTGCATTTCATCTTGTATATGTTCGGTCGGAGTATCAAGAATGGTGTCTGTTCTTTTGGACACGTGAGAAAGAACAGGCACCACACATATAAACAGTTCTTTTAGATTATTGGGAGAAAAAAATGTAGAACAGAAGAAATCCACTTATTTGGTCTGTAGTGATATTGTGAGATTATGTTCTGGTTATAGGATGGTTCGTCGTATTGATGAATGAAAATGAAAGTTTACAATATTTCAGCGACCAGCCCCCGTGGCTGATGACTTCTTTTTGGCTTATCAGATCTACGCCAAATCTTCTATGCCGATAGGAGGTGTGTGGAACAACATGTATAACGAATCATTGTATCGGATATGCCGAAAATTCAGGTTCTCACTTTGAGCAACTCCTTGAAAGAATTGGAGTTTACAATACAGCAGTGTTGAACACAGTCTTTTTCCGTGCTAAGGGTGCGGAATTTTTCATGTGTTGTTTTTATTTATTTCAGCTATTTGCTTTACAATATTGTTCTGTTGATCGTGCTACTATATTACACGTGTTAGACGGTGGTGTTAGCTTAAGGGCATGACTCGTTCTTTTGTCATTAACTTCAGTGACGACAGAACTCATGGAGATTTTTTAGTGATTTACCTGAAGAACATCACCATATTTTTAGTATAGGCAAGGCACATAAAACGATAATTGTAATCTAGCTCGAATAAATATTTTTGAAAAGGCATCATATTCGCCATTGTCTGTAAAAAGTATTTATTTTCACAACTGCAGTTTCGGCATTAGTGTCATTATCAAGTGGTGTACTGCAAACAACTGTGGTTCAGAACATGTCAGACTTAATCCTCTGAGATATACACATGTCATCGTCGTATCTGAGCCTTCTGGCAACGTTAACATCCTTAACACAAATTCTAAAAACGACTGTTTACGTAAATAGTTTACAATAACATTGCATTGGGGTCTGTGTTTTAGATATTAACATGTTTGTAAGGTGTTGCCAAATGCGCTGTCATATTGGCCCTTCTTCCGATTCTGAGGACAAGCTTCTCATTTATAATCAGTCCACATAATTTTCAACATCCTTCTACGGCACCACATCTCAAACGCTCGGTTTTCATAGCGACCGTTAATATTAAGTAAAGGAGAACATTCTTGAGCTGATAGTTATAGCATTTATACCTATCACTTTTTTATCGTTCACGTTGCGTAACAGTCACTTTTATCAGCGGAAAGCTTTGTTTGCACATTATTCTAAAGTACACATTTAGCGTGTGTTTTGTTCAAATAGATAAACTAGAACACTGTGCGGTCATAAAATCCTTTGTTTTGAACATTTTATCAGCAGTGGGATTAAACTCAAGTGGGCGGAGGTTTATGACTCTACTGCTCCATTTTAAACAGCTGGAATTGCAAAGTTGAATCAGACTCGCCAGTGCTTCTATTTACGACCATCTGCATGACGAAAGTCACAAAACTTCAACCACGGAATAAAGCTTCGCTAAACAGCTCGACGCAGTATCGGACGATCATTGAATACAGGTGCATTGAACTGCTGAGGACATTTGGGTACCAGAAGAAGAGTTAACAAAATTTTGTAAAGAATCAAATGTGAGAAAACTCTGCGCAAGGTGTGTGCTGCATTCGTTGAATGTAGAACAAACGAAAACAAAACAAACACCGTCCGAACAGGCGTTGAAGGCCCAACGTTACCGACCGGCCTCCGTGTCATCCTCAGTCCTTAAGCGGCACCGGATGCGGAAACGTTGGGGCATGTGGTCAGCACACCGCTCTCCCGGCCGTTGTAAGATTTCGCGACCAGTGGCCCTACTTCCCGATCAAGTAGCTCCTAATTGGCCTCACAAGGGCTGAGTGCACCCCGCTTGCCAAAAGCATGCGGCAGACCTCCATGGTGACATATCCAAGCGCTAGCCAAGCCCAAAAGCGCTTAACTTCGGTGATCGGACTGGAACAGGTGTTGCCTCTGGGCCAACGCTGTTGGATTGTTGAAAGTATGCTAAAAGAAAATGTGAAAACGAATTGATTGGCAATATTAGGAGCAACCTTCGACATAAAGTCTTAAAGGAAGTCGGTGATCATTTTAGTTTAGCACAAATGACCACAAATTTTTTGTATTACTTTCAAGTGAAGCATTTCGGTCAACCAGTCATTTACAGGTAACCGCTAAACTTAAAAAAACACAAGTCCTCTGGACCAATGGGTGGAAACATACGATATGGCTATTTCACTGCCAAATACAGAGTTATCCTTCATCATAACAATGCACCTGCCTACAAAAGTACTGCGGTATTAGTATAATTGAGAGATTTGATGTACGAATTTGTGTTTCCTTCACTTATTCACCAGATCGACATCACTTTGCTTCCCGTTATTTTCAGAGTTGAAGGAATTTGATGCTTGAAGATTTTTTATGTCCAATAAGGAGGTATGACATTCATATCGGTATTATACAAGCTACACGGCTCTGTAGAAGTGGAAACTACTCACCCTAGGAACGTTGGATAAACTGAAGAGAGACTACACAAAAAACGAGTAACTAAATCATTTCATTGCCTAAGAGAGCCTGCCTCCTCGTTCACATAACGTACAGTGAGGCGTCGTCAACCAACAAATGAAGCCTATTTTCGCTGCGCTGTAGGAGAGGAGTAGGTCACCTAATCCACGGAGAAAAGCAACAAGATTTTACATTAGTAACAAATCAATTTTTTATTGTGTCCTATAAAAATACGTATCGCTTGGAGTGAGGAACATATTACGTCTCTGATACATGAACGTGAAACAGCCATTAACAGGGTTTCAGTGGAAGCGAGATTAACATTGAGTGTCCCACGGAAGAGAGACTGGGGGCATTATACGAAAACAAATGACTAACATCCTTGAACATTCAACGCGCCAACGGGGTACCGGCCGGGAGATTGGACTCATAGTCGTGAGGAGCAGTGTTCAAACCCCTACAGCTATCAGGCCTAAAATATTAGATTGTGCCTAAGTATTACCTTAGGTGTTAAGTTTTATATGATTCCCCTGTAGCCGGCCGGAGTGGCCGAGCGGTTCTAGGCGCTACAGTCTGGAATCGCGCGATCGCTACGGTCGCAGGTTCGAATCCTGCCTCGGGCATGGATGTGTGTGATGTCCTTAGGTTAGTTAGGTTTAAGTAGTTCTAAGTTCTATGGGATTGATGACCTAATATGTTAAGTCCCATAGTGCTCAGAGCCTTTTGAACTTTTTGGTTCCCCTGTGTCACTTTATGTGACGTTAAGTAGTTCCCCCAGTATTGCATTAAGTGATAAAGTTTCACCCTATTCCTCCGTATTTCTTTGGACAGTAAAGAGGCCCACCCGGATAGCCGAGAGCGTTAACGGATTGCTTTCAGGATTCGCGGAGGTGTACAGACCCTGGTTCGAGACCGTTCGGTGGATAACCGACGAGGGTCGGTGTGCCGGCCAGCCTGGATGTGGTTTTTAGGCGGTTTCCCACATCCATCTAGGTAAATAGCGAGCTAGATTCCACGCCCCTCCTCAGATACACGTTGCGCAAACGTCTAGAAAACGATTTCACACTTGAGCATGTGCCTTACTACAGACACAGACAGATGCGGTACACGAATTCCATGACGTCTGATCGACGACAGTGCGGCTGTATGTGACCCGGTGAAAGGTTAGAGGAAGCGGCGATTTTCGACAACCTTCCTCCCCAACTCCTGGAATCATGTAGTGTAGCTGTATGACATGATTACGACATTGCTTTAGTAACTATAGAAAAGACGCTGAATGCTCGCCACTACACGGTAAAAATTAGGCCTAAACCCAGCTGTCATACCCTTCACGAACAGTGTACCAAACGGTATATTCCAGCAGGACAATGCAAGATTGACAGTACAATTCCCACCAATGAAGCCTTGAAGAACGTATGGATCCTTGACTCGCTTGTCCAGACCCTGGTTTGCCATCAAAGAGGACGCCTGAAATTCAATGGAAAGACGTATGCTTTTATACTAGCCTCTAGCTAGCAGTCTTAACGATCTGACACAGTATCTGTTTCATGCATGGCAAGTAATTCCTCAAGGTGTCAATCGGAGGTTGCTACTGTGCTGAAAAAAAAAAGGTTCAAATGGCGCTGAACACTATGGGACTTTACATCTGAGGTCATCAGTCCCCTGGACTGAGAACTTCATAAACCTAACTAACCTAAAGACATCATACACATCCATGCCAGAGGTCTGTTCGAACCTGCGACAGCAGCAGCCGCGAGGTTCCGGACTGAAGCGCCTAGAACCGCACGGCCACAGCGGCCGGCCTCTATGCTGAAACCAATGCAAATTTAATCAATTAGTTACCATTATGTGATGAACATTGTGGTATCGTCCAGAGATCACGGTGCCACACCACAGTCGGCAACGCACATCGATACCAAGGTCTCGCAGCGACGAATGGGAAACCGTTTTGAACACCACGCCCCTCTCACAGCAACGCTGCGCCTTCGAAATGAGGTCAGTATAGAGCCAGGCATGGAAGTACTCCGCCACAGTTCGTGACCTCCGCTGATGCAGTCAACATCACTGAGTAGGACTAAAGAGTTATTCTAGTCTCAGACAGAAACGTAGTTTTATAAATGTTGAACATCGTTCTTTAAGAGAAGAGCTGTAATTGTATGCATCAAGTGATGCTCTGATAGTCTATGACAGTTGTAAATTGTCAAGCATGCCTGTGCCAAAGGACTGGATCAAATTAGGTAAATATTTTTATCATTCATCTAATAAAGTGAACTAATATTTCATATGCTGTAGTTCAGATCAGGCACCTCCAGAGCAATCAAAGAACCCACAGTTGTCCCCGGACGATTGCAGTTTCTTATACATGAAATGTATTCACAGTTGCGAATTGGACAGCGATAAACTGTGTAACAGAATGACGACAGTGAAAATTCGTGCCGGACTGCATGCATGTCAAAAGGAACACCGCATCGTACTCCCGAACAATACAGGCACTTCAAATGGTTCAAATGGCTCTAAACACTATGGGACTTAATATCTGAGGTCATCAGTCCTCTAGACTTGGAACTACTTAAACCTAACTAACCTAAGGACAGCACACACATCCATGCACGAGGCAGGATTCAAACCTGCGACCGTAGCAGCAGTGCGGTTCCATACTGAAGCGCCTAGAACCGCTCGGCCATAGCGGCCGGCCAACACAGGCGCTGCATAATCGTATTGTAGTTTCGTCTGGTTATAACAAACGTAACCACAAACTGTCATAAATATCGTACTGATTCTTGATGATTTAATACTGTCCATTTCTGTCACTGCATTTAAACCAGTTCTTTAAAAAATTGCCTGCACGTTATCTGCTCCAGGTCATGTCGCTACTGAGTGCCACGTGCGCCTCTGGAGAAGAGGCACGAAGCGGTTAACGGCGATGCCACGAGGGCAGGTCGTAGAGAGCCTGTGGAGTGCCTGCTACGCACTCGATTCGTGGCTGCGTGCGACTGCGCGTGCCGGCGAAGGCAATAGCGGCCGCCGTTGGGGCAGACACAATAAAGAGGCCGTCTTTGCTCACTTCCGGCCACGAACAATGCCTCCCTGTCTCACGTGGGGGAGGCCTCCGTCCACAATGCTCTCGTCGGGCGCCTCTCACTCCATCGTAATGGGCCCATCGCTTCTCGGCTCTCGGCCCTCGGCCAATTAATTGACGACTTGTGTGGGATCCCTATTAGGCGCGTCTTCTGCTGCTTTTATACCACTTACTTTTCCGGAAGTAGCTAAATTAGACAGGACATTAGTTGCGATAGTAGTACTGTACCGAGCCCCTCAGCTGCCTTATTTCAAGCCATTGTGGTTTATTTCACCCCTTCTTGCAAGGAGGGCTTTACTGACGGGAAGAGGTACGAGACACCACACACGGGTCCAACTTGATGACCCGTACTGGCACGTTTCGGAGAGCACCAACTTAAGCAATTTAACTTCTCTCAAAGTGCGGCAGATGGCGATAAGCCGCACGTCCTCTGGGCGTGTTGTGTTGCGATCTCCGCCTGAAAGGTTTGAGTAACGTCACACACACAATAGCCTTCAAGTACTAACCCGACTATTCATCTACAGAAATTGCTATTTTCTATACTGGAAACATAGAAAAAAATAGTTCAAATGTCTCTAAGCACTATGGGACTTAACATCTGAGGTCATCAGTCTCCTAGCCTTGAACTACTTAAACATAACTAACCTAAGGACATCACACACATCCATGTCCGAGGCAGGATTCGAACCTGCGACCGTAGCACCAGCGCGGTTCCGCACTGAAGCGCCTAGAATCGCTCGGCCACAGCGACCGGTGAAACACAGAAAATAAGATCACATAATGGCGATATTTTCATCAACAAATATCTGGAAACACTGGAGAATCAGCTTGGTAGCATTCGATCATGGTACCAATGGCGAAAACTTTTCGTTTCCGTCAGTGTACCATCACTCATCTCTAGTGTCAATAGAGATGACACTCAATTGCAGTAGTATAATTTTAGGAGAAGGACAAAACCATGAGTTGTAAAAGAAACTGTCACAGCGTTGACCTATAATGATTTATGAAACTGACGTAAAATCCAGTCGGGGGAAGCTGAAATAGACTGAATCGCTCACCTGCCGCATTTGAGCACCATGGCTTACCTAAATTCTAGGTCAAGCTCGACATCAATTTCACTGGCGCACATATTAAGGGAGTATAAATTGCTGTTATGCTTCCTTAATGCTTGATGCTATATTGTTACAAATATCGATCATAAATATGCGACGCTACCATCACATCAAAGAGGCAAGGCTAAAGTTTTTCCTCGAATATTAACTGATAACACATGTGTGGTTCTCGTGTAATAAACCCGACATCCAGTTGGTAGTTCAGTTCTACATTTACTTATACACTATCTGATCAAAACTATCCGGACAGCTATTAGTTTACATTTACACGGGCGTGTCCCACCTTCGTCTTTATAGCGACTTCAACTCTGCTGGGGACAGTTTTAATGAGGTGTCTGAATGTCTGTGGACCAACGGGAGCTCATTCTACCTCAAGTGTTGAAAATTATTGTAAAAATAATATACCAACAGTCGTTATTTTTGTAGCATTTTATTTTAGTCTACCAGTTTCGACACCTCAATAGAGTAATCCTCAGGCCATCTAGCATGAACGACAAAAATAAAAATAACGGGTATTGGTATATAGTTCTTGCAGTTCAAATGCAGGACCCGAAGATGACGCTATTTAGGAGCCTAAATAAAATGCTATAAAAGTGATGGCTGTTGGAATATTATTTTTACAATTCATCGACCAGCCGCAGTCACACAGTCTATAATTACAAGATGGAGTTACGTTTACTGAAACCAGAGAAGCTTGGACGCATGGGTCTGGAGCGGAGTCGACGTTCTAACTCAAAGGCATTCGACTGGGTTCAGATGGAGACTATGAGTAGTCCACTCCGTTTCAGGAATATTATGATCCACAAACCGTTGCCTCTCAGACGGTGCTTCATGACAGGGCGCGTTGTCACGCTGGTACAGTCATCGTCTCGGAACTGTTCCTCTACAGTATGCACTACACAACTCTGTAAAATGTGTTCGTATGCTTCGACACTGTCCAGTGATGTCACTCTTCATACCGCCTCAAGCGTCGCTTACCACCGACTATAGAAATGTTTGGCTTATGATAGGCTGCTCGACCACTGTACAGATAGTAGCACTTAGAAACTCACGAGTAAATCGTTCAACTAATTTCATGTGATTTTTTGTAACCACTCTCGACCGTGCACGACGCTCCCTGTCCGTCAGTATATGAGGTACACTTGGTCTTGGATTAGCTGTGTTTCTTCCTCCGTGTTCCCACTTCACAATCGCATTATCAACAGACGATTTCAATGGCTTTAGGAGGGCTGAAGTGTCCCTAATGAATTTATTACACAGGTGACATCCAACGACTGGCCCACGTTCGAAGTCATCGAGCTCTTCTAAACAACCATTCTGCTGTTACAGATTTTCTGCTCTCAACACATTATTCTCCGCCTCTTTCTATATAGGGGGGGGGGGGGTCCTCCTGGCCTAACATTTTGTGGTAGATGTCCGGATACTTTTGATCAAATAGCGTAGGCTCCATAAGCCGCCGTACAGAGAGGGTCCGTTTCTGGGTGAGTTTCTGGATGAGGTATCGAATATATTGCTTCCCCCTACTTATACCTCCCGAGGAGATCACGAATGTAAAATTAGAGAGATTCGAGCGCGCACGGAGGCTTTCAGACAGTCGTTCTTCCCGCGAACCATACGCGACTGGAACAGGAAAGGGAGGTAATGACAGTGGCACGTAAAGTGCCTTCCGCCACACACCGTTGGGTGGCTTGCGGAGTGTAAATGTAGATGTAGACAGCACGTCGCGGAGGGTACTTCGCACCAACATTTGCTATTTTTCTGCCCTTTTTCTTGCCCATACTGCGTGAGGTAATAATGGCTGTCTATAAATGTATGTACGCGCCATAATATCTCTTATTCTCATGATCCCCAAGCGAGACACATAGTGGTGGCAGGAGAGCGGTCGCATAGTCTTCCTTGAATACATGTTCTCCAATACATGGAATTGGGTTTCGCGCATTCCAGAGAAAACTTGTACAGTGGAGAGAACAACATGATGAAGTGCAGGCACCCACTGTGATAGTCTTTTTGCACCAAGTATTGGAAGAGTCCCCAACAGACACAACATTAGATGTATCTTCCGTCCCTCTGCGAAACTGGGTTTTACTGGGTCCCGTCCAAGTCGCTCACAGTCTCAGGAAACACGGTTCATACGAGTATCCTTGTGTGCCCACAGTCTCGTATATGGCCAGATATCACTGACTGATGAACATCATCGTCCCACATGCCTGGGCGAACTGAGTAATGCTGCAGAAGCAGAGCATTGCCTCAGTTAGTCAAATCGAATCGCATAATGTTCGCATGATGAATTGTGTGATAAAAGAAATAATATATATTCGCACATCGGAGAACCTTGTAAGTACGAGCTCAACATTACAACTAAGTACAGCCTGGAGCCTTGCACTTGTTACCATTAGGTACAGGGAAAACAAAAATGTCCGACGACAGTTCTCTGCAGCACAGCGGAGGATCCACTTTGTTACCAAATGTGGTTTGGCTCTTGGCGACAGCCATGCTCGGCTACAGCACGGTGACGCGACCTAGGAGAAACAAGGGAGATGACAGTTTCATTCGCTGTAGGGAGCAGTTTGGCTTTAGGAAAAGTAAAGGGACGAGAGAGGCAATTCTGACGTTACGGCTAATAATGGAAGCAAGGCTAAAAACAAATCAAGACACTTTCATAGGATTTGTCGACCTGGAAAAAGCGTTCGACAATATAAAATGGTGCAAGCTGTTCGAGATTCTGAAAAAAGCAGGGGTAAGCTATAGGGAGAGACGGGTCATATACAATATGTACAACAACCAAGAGGGAATAATAAGAGTGGACGATCAAGAACGAAGTGCTCGTATTAAGAAGGGTGTAAGACAAGGCCCCTACTCTTCAATCTGTACATCGAGGAAGCAATGATGGAAATAAAAGAAAGGTTCAGGAGTGGAATTAAAATACAAGGTGAAAGGATATCAATGATACGATTCGCTGATGACATTGCTATCCTGAGTGAAAGTGAAGACTAATTAAATGATCTGCTGAACGGAATGAACAGTCTAATAATTACACAGTATGGTTTGAGAGTAAATCGGAGAAAGACGAAGGTAATGAGAACTAGTAGAAATGAGAACAGCGAGAAACTTAACATCAGGATTGATGGTCACGAAGTCAATGAAGTTAAGGAATTCTGCTACCTAGGCAGTAAAATAACCAATGACGGACGGAGCAAGGACATCAAAAGCAGACTCGCTATGGCAAAAAAGGCATTTCTGGCCAAGAGAAGTCTACTAATATCAAATACCGGCCTTAATTTGAGGAAGAAATTTTTGAGGATGTACGTCTGGAGCACAGCATTGTATGGTAGTGAAACATGGACTATGGGAAAACCGGGACAGAAGAGAATCGAAGCATTTGAGGTGTGGTGCTATAGACGAATAAATTAGATGGACTGATAAGGTAAGGAATGAGGAGGTTCTACGCAGAATCGGAGAGGAAAGGAATATGTGGAAAACACTGATAAGGAGAAGGGACAGGATGATAGGACATCTGCTAAGACATGAGGGAATGACTTCCATGGTACTAGAGGGAGCTGTAGAGGGCAAAAACTGTAGAGGAAGACAGAGATTGGAATACGTCAAGCAAATAATTGAGGACGTAGGTTGCAAGTGCTACTCTGAGATGAAGAGGTTAGCACAGGAAAGGAATTCGTGGCGGGCCGCATCAAACCAGTCAGTAGACTGATGACCAAAAAAGGGAGCTCTAGACACAGCATACTCATCCGTCTACAAGCAACTCAAGTTCGACTTTCGGAGAGGCCTCTATAAGAAGACCGTGCACCTAGCACACACAGAAGAAAATGAATATAAACGTAAAAATGTGCAAGAAACCACAGCCATGTATCTGTAAATAGTTACACAATTTAAATGAGCTGCCAAGAATCACTACAGATCAGCTACCAAAATATGTACAGTTAAATAATTTTCTTCATGTAATAAATCATTGAAGATACGTAACATGAAGAGGCGAAGCTTGTTTGGTTGACAGAAATAAAACATTCAGATGCCAGAGACGCACTTTTTTCCTTTCTGTACGATAAATCATAATTAAATAAATCCATCCTTGTAGCACTTAACTGCCTACCATACTAGTAGCGCCCGCACACACCTCCAAAGCGTATTCTTACCAAGACTCTTCTTCTGAGATGATTAAAGATAATGGTTTATTAAAGAAGCTATTCAACTCCGCTACGCCGGTCCCAAGCCCGGGGCCTCACCATACAAGAGGTGAGGAAGGAGGAGGGGGAGGAGTAACAACCTCGTTAAAAAACCAAGGTTCACCTGGCCCGGGTGATAGCACCTTGTAAGGGCTCCTTGCTAGGACTACAGTGAAGACCTCAACGGTAGTGAAGGCGGAGGGAATAGTTCTCGGTACGGCGGAACTAGCGGAAGAGGCAACCAAAGAAAAAAATCCACTTGGCGTCTGTCTTGAAACAAGCGGCTGAGTGGTCAGCGTCTGCCCACCAGTGGTGCGGCTGAAAACCATTCCTCGGAGCTAATAACCTCGAGTAGAATCCTTAGGGGACTTGTTCCCCTAACCCAACAAACAATCAACAATGGATAAGCACCTTGTAAGAGATTTTACCCCTGGGAGTAACCAATCTCCTATTTCTAAGGAAATTAAAAGTAGGCATTCGGATTCTGAGAGCCTACAGCGATGTGCGAAGGATGAGTCGGAGCATCCTGAAACCTGCCTTAAGCAAGCAACAAATAAAATTAAACACAAAAATATAAACTACTTGGCAACGTTCAACGTAAACTCACTTCTAAAAACAGGAAAACTTCAAACGTTAATAAATTTTATAAAACAGAAAAATATAATGATAACTGCACTCCAAGAAACAAGGTATACTGATGAACATTCATTTGATTCAGAGGGATTCAGAATCTTCAAAGGGAAGCCAGGAAAAAGAGTTATGAAGAATGTACCCCAATTTGGAACAGGATTCATTGTAAACCAAAATATATTAAACTCGATAGTAGAATTTAAATCTGTCAATGAAACGCTTTCAACATTAACCTTCAAATCAGTAAACAAACTGTATACCATTGTAAACTCACATGCACCAACAAATGAGAAAAACAGAACACAAAAAGAACAAACAGAATTTTTTTGGCAGGAACTGTCAAACAGCTTAGACCAGATTAAATCCAAACACACAATAATATTGTTGGGAGGCTTTAATGCTCAAATCGGCAAAGAACGTCATCACCAATCCATAGTAGGCAAATTCCCTGCACATAAAAGAACCAATGCAAATCGAGAAAGACTTATTAGTTTATGCAGAGAACATGACATAGTTCTAAAGTCTACATATTTCAAAAAACTCCCTAGAAAACAAACTACATGGGTATCCCCGAATCCAGTCTGTGGGGAGAAACAACTTGACCATGTTGCTATAAGCAGATTGTCTGCATCAGAGATACTCAATGTAAAAGTTGCTAAGAGTGCAAGTTTAGATTCAGATCACTATCTATCTGTCGTTAAATTCAAAATTAGAGCAATATATAAAAGAAAGAGCGAATATCAACCTAAAATGTTTGACACTCAGAAATTAACCAAGGAACACAATTTCAGGACACTTTTGGAAAAGAAAACACCTAAAACATGGGAACAACTTCAAAAAGATATAGTACAGACAGCAGAAGAAACCATTCTCCTTACCAAACAATGGAAACATGCCTGGTGGAATGATGAGTGTGACAAACTAATCCTAACAAGACAACGAGCTTGGAACATTTGGAATGCCAACAAAAATGATAAAAATAGGAACTCCCTAAAAGAAGCCCGGAAGCAAGCTTCAAAAGGCCTTAAAAAGATCCAAGTTCAATACATAAAAGACCAACTAGCATCAATAGACTCCAACTTCAAACAGAACAATGCTAGGGACTTTTACAAAACCTTCAAAAGTAACTTAAAGAAATACTCTCCTCCTAGTCTATTTTTCACGAACCCAAAAACGCAGAAAACTGCATACAATAGCATAGAGAACTGTAGAATACTTGCTGAATATTTTGAAGAACTACGTAACTGTTATCCACCGAAAGAAAAATTTAATTTCAATACTGTAAACCCAACACCACCAGACTCCAAGCCGCCAACCACAGAAGAAATAAAAGAAATCATAAAAGAGCTTAAAAATAATAAAGCCCCTGGAGAGGATAATATAGTTGCTGAACTATGGAAGTACTCTAGTGACAACATGATACAGTGTCTATCAGAAATACTAAAAGAAATCTGGACAACACACAGATTACCACCAGACTGGACATCTGCATTAATACATCCACTACATAAAAAAGGGAAGAAAACAGAGCCTAGCAATTATAGGGGAATCTCCCTCTTACCAGTGACCTATAAGATCTTGTCTAAGGCGCTTTTAAAAAGAGCAGAAGAGATACTTGACAAACAGCTAGGAGAGTATCAGGCTGGATTTAGGAAGGGAAGGTCATGTGCAGAACAAATACTAAATTTAAAGAACATAATAGAAATGAGGAAAATCAGGAATTTAAAATATGTAATTACTTTTGTGGATTTTAAAAAAGCCTATGATTCAATTGACAGAAATACACTGCTTGATATCTTAAAAGAATTGGGATTCGATGCTAAAACAACTGCAATAATTAAAGGTACTTTGACAAATACAAAATCGAAAGTAAAATTTAGGGGAGAGCTCTCAAAATCGTTTGAAATAAAATCAGGTGTTCGACAGGGAGATGGTCTGTCACCTCTGCTTTTCAATTGTGTCTTGGAGAAGGTAGTTCGAGAATGGAGGAAGGCCATCAATACTAAAGGGATTCAACTAGGGAGAAATCCAAACAAGATCACTGTCGACTGTTTAACCTTCGCAGATGACATGGCATTGATTACAGATTCACTAGACAATGCCCAAGAACAAATAAGAGAACTACAAAAACAAGCAGCCAAAGTAGGACTACAAATATCCTATGAAAAAACAAAGTTTATGACAAACGTCTGTGATGCTCCTCAAAATATTGCAGTTGACAACAACACAATACACAAAACAGATTCCTTTAAATACCTAGGAGAGCGGATTACATACAATGACAAAGAAAAGATAGCTATAGAAACTAGAGTGCACAAAATGGAAAGAGTGTGTCATATGACCAAAAACGTTTATAATAATAAATTATCCTTGTCCTGGAACACGAAATTAAGACACTACCAAACAGTGGCCAGACCTGAAGCTCTCTATGCGGCAGAAACACTTAAACTAACAAGAAATGGAGATCTTGAGAAACTAGAGAAGGTCGAAAGAAGAATTTTAAGGAAAATACTGGGAGCTAAAAGAAACGATAATGCTGAATACAGGTTAAGACCAAACAGAGAGCTATATCTGAAAACGGAGAAACTAACTGATGTAATGAGGAAGAGGAGACTACAGTTTTTTGGACATATATTCAGAATGGATAACAACAGACTAACCAAGCGGATATTCACATTACTCAATAGCTACAAATCCAAGCCAGCATGGTTCGTAGAGACTGAAAAGGACATTGAAAATGCTGGAGTTACAATAAACACAACAGAAAACAGAACACATTTCAGAAAGGCAGTTCAAAAGGCAGAATTTCAGGAGAGAAAGAAAATAACTAGACGAAAGTGGACTCAAGAAGAAAGGGAACAACACTCTAAAAGGATGAAGGAAATTTGGAAACTGAAGAAATCTAATACAATGAAGAGTAGCCAAAGTTGATTCATCGTACCCTCCAAATGGGTTATTCGAAAGAAAAAAAAAAAAGAAGCTATTCATTAATTCAAAATTAGAGGAGCAAACCAATCTCAAGGAAGCTAACGCGCGTGGTAAAGTTACTGCAGGTTCTTCTTTCCTTCGTCCTGTCATTGACCCAGGGTCCATCATCTTTTCTCCCAACGTGCTTTGATAATCCGTCGGAAGTGTGGTATATAGTTCGAGCATTTTCAGCTTCCCTCATTTATTGCCAAGCAGCTAGTGTTTGGAATTACGTAATTACTGGGAGCCAGAAATTCTCATTGCGTGACTCGTTCGCATGGTACTTACTTTTATTATCACCGTGGGAACTCTCACCTTGTTACGCGCACCGCTGCGTTTTTTTTTTTTTTTTTTTTTCGTATCACGTTATCCACCAAGCAACACACACACACACAAAATGCCTAATCTCCAACACGGACTTGGTATATGCTTTACTTGCAAGCGGATGCTTCAGATTGTCTTTTCATACAATGTGTAAATTAATTACGTTTTCTTCTTTTGGCACTTAAGGGGTACGAAAACTTCGCAGTATTATCTTTAACACCATTAAAGTGAAAGCAGGGAAGAGGGAGTTTGTTGGGGGGGGGGGGGGGGTGGGGGGGTACGGAGGGGGACGGAGGGGGAGTGGGGAAAGAGTGGAGGGTGCCACTCACTACGAGCACCCTACTACCGAAATAAGGTACGCAGCAGCAGTGGTAGTCTATCGAGGTATGCGAAAGAGCTCTTGTGCAATTTGGAAGGTAAGCCAGAAGCAAGGGCGAAAGGGAACTTGTGAAGGCGGGTCGTGAGTCGAGACGGGCAATTCACTTGGTTACAGCAATGACCTAGGAAAACAAAGTTCCGGGTTCGAGTCCTGGTCTGGCAGACAGTTAAGATTAATTCTGGAAATTTAAGCAGCTGACAATATCAGGGTAACATCTAAAACTAAAAAACAAACCAAACTCTTCAGTGCATTACCTTCTTCCGATAATGTTGCGTTTGTTTCCGTTAACTAAATACAGTATGCGAGATGTGTTCTGTTATATGTCTCTGTCGTTTTATTTTCTCACTGCATTGTATTATTATTATTATTATTATTATTATTATTATTATTATTCCACCCAAATTTGTTTAAGTTACAGTCAGACACTCCATGCACTTCTTCTTTTAACCTGAACTAATGAACAGCTGAATTATAGACACGTCCCTAAAAGCGTGTCTTCCTACGTATATAACCGTGCTATTTTTGAAAAGCCTGAGACCGCGACTAGCCGGCCGCGGTGGCCGAGCGGTTCTAGGAGCTTCAGTCCGGAACCACGGGGCTGCTACGGTCGCAGGTTCGAATCCTGCCTCGGGCATGGACGTATGTGATGTCCTTAGGTTAGTTACGGGACTGATGACCTCAGATGTTAAGTCCCATAGTGCTTAGAGCAAATCAGACCGCGACTAACACTATCCGCTGGAGTCATTAATGTGCAAGATGAACAGCAATGATCTTGTTACATTACTCCAGGGCACACGTAACATTACACCAGTGTCTGTAGGCGACTCTCCATCCAGGATAAACTGCTGTTCCAGCCTGTCAGGAAATACTCCTTCAAGTCGTAAACCTGGTTAGATATCAAATAGGATAGGCTCTTAGGTAGTAGTCTGATGGAGATTTGTCCAGCGGGAGAGGTACACATTCTCACCGTGATTCTCGTGACAGAGAAGTACACGAAGTAGAATCGCGTATGGAGTGAACATTCAAAATGGTTCAAATGGCTCTGGGACTTAACATCTGAGGTCATCAGTCACTTAGAACTCCTTAAACCTAACTAACCTAAGTACATCACACACATCCATGCCCGAGGCAGGATTAGAACCTGCGACCGTAGCGATCGCGCGGTTCCAGACTGAAGCGCCTAGAACCGCTCAGCTATACCGGCCGGCGAAAACTTGTGGGATCATAACAACAACCATGTGGCTTATATCGTCTATCTTCGTCTCATACACTGACGGAAAAAAATCGCAACACCAAGAAGAAGCCGCGCCGGTAGCCGCGCGTGGTCTTAAGCGCGTTGCGCGGCTCACTCAGTCGGAGGTACGAATCCTCCCTCGGGCATGGGTGTTTGTGTTGTCCTTAGAGTAAATTGGTTTAAGTTAGATTAAGTAGTCTGTAAGCCTAGGGGCCGATGACCTTAGCAGTTTGGTCCCATAGGAATTACATCACATTTCCAAATTTACCAAGAAGAAGTTGTGCGACATAAACAAAAGTTGGTAGACGTGCTTTTACATTTGAAAGGCGATTTACAGTCAAATTTCGCGCCAGTCGCATAATAGTGGCGCCAGTAATGCCATTATGGAGATGGAAATCAGGTTTGCTTTAAATACACGCTGTAACGGTCGTGAGCGTGTCTTACCTTTCAAAAAATGTTCAAATGTGTGTGAAATCTTATGGGACTAAACTGCTAAGCTCATCAGTCCCTAAGCTTACACACTACTTAACCTAAATTATCCTAAGGACAAACACACACACACCCATGCCCGAGGGAGGAGCCGAACCTCCGTCGGGACCAGCCGTACAGTCCATGACTGCAGCGCCAAGACCGCTCGGCTAATACCGCGCGGCGTTTTTTACCTTTGAGATTGGGCCTGGTGAGGTGATGTTAGTGAAGAATGCCTTTGAGGCAACAATCAAGCCATTATCAGTACCTCGCTGAGTTTGAACTTCGTCGTGTTATAGGGCTACGAGATGCTGGATGTTTTTTCTGCGATACTGCAGAAGGACTTAGCAGCAATGTAGCCACCGTACATGATTGCTGGCAGCGGTGCTAACGAGGATGTACGGTTGCAAGAAGATCGTGATCCGGACGGCCACGTGCAACTATCGCAAGAGTAGACCGTCGTAATAGCTGTGTGGCTCTGGCGCATCGCACAGAATCTGCAGCAGCAGTTTGAGCAGCAGTGACTCAGCGAACTGTTACAAATCGGTTATTTCAAGGACTGCTCCGAGCCACACGACCTGAGGCGTGTATTCCACTGGACCTAAACAACAGCCATTTGCGACTTCAGTGGTGTCAAGCGAGAGCTCATTGGAGGGTAGGTTGGAGGTCTGTTGTGTTTTCTGATGAAAGATGGCCGGGAGTTGGTTACGAGGAGGCCAGTTGAGGACATGAAACCAACCTGTCTGCGTACTAGAAAAACACTGTACCTGCCCCTGGAGTTGTGGTCTGGGGCGCGATTTCGTATGACAGCAGGACCACTCTCGTGGTTATCGCACTCACCCTGACTACAAATCTTTACGTCAGTCTGGTGATTCGGCCTGTTGTTTTGCCATTCATGAACAGTATTCCAGGGAGACACAGCACATCGCTATCCCACATACCGTTGTTGTACCTACCTTCCAAATTTTACAGAAGCTCTCCCGCGAACCATGCAGAACCAGCGCTCCTGTAAAGAGGTACTGGCAGAAGTGAAGCTGTGAGGACGGGTCGTGAGTCGTGCTTAGGTACCTCAGATGATAGAGCAATTGCCCGCTAAACGCAAAGGTCCCGAGTTGGAGTCTCGGTCCGGCACACAGTTTTAATCTGCCAGGAAGTTTCATATCAACGCGCACTCCACTGTAGAGTGAAAATCTAATTCTGGGGACGTCATCATTAGTTACGCGATCTACCTATTTCACATTCTTCTATAGCAGCACACTTCTAAAGTTTCTATTCTCTTCTTGTCTAAACTATTTATCGTCTATGTTTCACTTCCATACGCGGCTACACTGTATACAAGTACTTTCAGAAAAGACTTCCTGACACTAAAAATCCACACTCGATGTTATCAAACTTCTCTTCTTCAGAAACGCTTCCCTTTCCATAGCCTGTCTGCATTTTATATCCTCCCTACCTAGACCATCATCAGTTATTTTACTAACCAAATAACAGAACTCATCTACCACTTTAAGTGTCTCATTTCCTAATCTAATGCCTCAGCATCACCTGATTTAATTCGACTACATTCCATTATTCTCGTTTTGCTTTTGTTGACGTTCATCTTATATCCTCCTGTCCATTCCGTTCAATTGCTTTTCCAGGTCCTCTGCTGTCTCTGACATCGGGAAACCTCAAAGTTTTTATTTCTTCTCCACTGATTTTAATCCCCACTCCAAATTTTTCTTTTGTTTCTTTTACTGCTTGCTCAGTATACGGATTGAATAACATCGGGGATAGGCTACAACCCTGTCTCACACCCTTCCCAAACTCTGCTTCCATTTCATGCCCCTCGACTCTTATAACTGCCGTCTGGGTTCTGTACAAATTGTAAATAGCTTTTCATTCCCTGTATTTCACCCCTGCCACGTTCAGAATTTGAAAGAGAATATTCCAGTCAACATTGTCAAAAGCTTTCTATAAGTCTACAAATGCTAGAAACGTAGGTTTGGCTTCCCGTAACCTATTTTCTAAGACAAGTCGTAGGGTCAGTATTGCCTCACGTGTTCCAACGTTTCTATGGAATCCAAACTGATCTTCCCCGAGTTTGGCTTCTACTAGTTTTTGCATTCGTCTGTAAAGAATACGTGTTACTAATTTGCAGCTGTGACTTATTAAACTGATATTTCGGTAATTGATTGGCGACTCCATGGAGTGCTGTGTGCACAACGACCATATATGTTAAATTAAAAGGAAGGTCCGCGTTAGCAGTAATATTGATGTTTTATTGATAGCAGAATCGATTTTCTATCACATAGTGATCATCTTCAGTGCTGTGCAAATTAAACTCAGAAACTGGTATCAAGTTATCAATAACCAAAACTGAGAAGCGATCACTAACAGTTATTCATAACTTGATACCAGTGTCTGAGTTTACTTTGCACAGCACTGAAGATGATCACTATGTGATCGAAAATCGATTCTGCTATCAATAAAACATCAGTATTACGGCCAACGCTGACCTTCCTTTTAATTTTGGTAATTCCCACACCTGTCAACACCTGCTTTCTTTGGGATTGGAATTATTATATTCTTTTTGAAGTGTGAGGGCATTTCGCCTGTCTCATACATCTTGCTCACTCTGTAATTTTGTTACTCTTAATCGTGCATCTTTGAATAACATAATCCATATTCCAACATCATTCAGCCGCTCAGTACACCACTCTTCAACCAATTAGAACCGCTACCCATACTACCGACCAATGTCGCGAAGATGTCGCAGTAGACTGTTCAAGACTAGCCCTGCAACAGTAAGAGTACATTTGGCGACCGTGACAGGATATTTCTTAATGTTCTGTGGCTCGAAGTCATATTCCTCGTTTGTGCCGTCAGGTAAATACTTCCAAGTCCCGAATATCAACTTCAGTTTACCTAGTCTATAAGTCTAAGACTTTCAAACTTCAAATGAGACGCTCTCAGATTGTATACAAATGATGTCATCGTACCACAGTAAGAGGAGAGAAACTGAACTTTCTTGGAAAAAGCTGTGTGTTTCATAATGTACGTGGTTCTTTCGTTCGTGCGCGCCTGCCAAAGTTTCAACCACAAGGGAACAGTTTTCGCAGACGATAGGAGGGGCGCCGCTGGAGCAAGAAGCCGCAAGCGTCACCTGCAGGCAGAGTGGGGATCGTTGGTAACGCACCGCAGGCCGGGATTAGCATAACCCGGTAGGGTGAGCGCCGGCCTGGGCCGGCTGTGGGAAAGAGCCGTCGCCGGCAGCTGCCGCTCCCAGCAGAGCAGACACGCCACGGGGCAGCGCCGGCGCCGCCGCACGCCGAGCGCTGCACTGCGCCACACTTCTGCAGCCTCGCCGTAAGACGCGCGGTTCGCACCTGCTGTCGAGTAAGGAGCCTTCTGCCAGCTTACAGCTGCCTCACACACCTGCTCTTCCTTCCACGCTGGCAACTTGACGATGTGACCTCCTTATGGCACCCGTGTTGCTATTTCTGGTCTCCATTTAGAGTCGTTTATACGTGGCAGACAGGCACTGTGAACCACCACGTGAAACTCTCTAGAAATGGAAAGAAGCGTCTACGGAGAAAGTGATTGAAATATTATACACTTCTTGGTCACAGACTATGATACACTAATTACCGATTTCAGCCGTATATTGACCATCTTCACAAAAACAGAAAAAAAACATGCACTAAAATCATAAAACTAATAAAAATTTTGTTAGTTCATAACGGTATTTAAATAAGGCAACGCAAATTTCCAAACACGAGAGGCGTTCAATAAGTTCAAAATGGATCAAATGGCTCTAAGCACTATGGGACTTAACATTTGAGGTCATCAGTCCCCTAGACTTAGAACTACTTAAACCTAACTAACCTAAGGACATCACACACATCCATGCCCGAGACAGGATTCGAACCTGCGACCGTAGCAGCAGCGCGGTTCCGGACTGAAGCGCTTAGAACCGCTTGGCCACATCGGCCGGCCGTTCAATAAGTAATGCACCGCATTTTGTCCTCGGTCAGCTACAGCTGAAAACAACGCGGAGTTCGTTGCGGGGCATCGTGGAATATCCCCGCTTCAGCCCCTATAGTTTCATGAAGTTCCTATCGGTGGCGACGCTATACGTAGCCTTCAAAATGGTGTCGGTGACGGAGGTGCCTTTCAAGCAGAGAGATTCTTTTGGTGGCAAACCAGAGCATCGTAGATATACATAGGCGCCTGCAGAATGTGAACAATAGCACGCTGAGTCGTTGGGCGAAGCGTCTGTTATCGTCGCAACAAGGCCGTGCAAACTTCTCCGATCTCCCGGTTGCCGGCCGGCCGCACACAACTGTGACTCCTGCAATACGGGACACAATCATTCGAAATGATAGACGGATTACAATGAAACATCTTGCTGCATAACTAGTCGTCTCTTTCGGTGGTACTGACATATTCGTCTGCCTATTGGGACACTCAAACTTGCGTGCCAGCTGGATTCCTCGCCACCTAACAGATTGCCATAAAGAGCAAGAGAGGGCTCTGCGGAATTTCTTGTTTATCACATCGAACCGGAACCAAAATGGCAATGGTGCCACACCATCTTTCCTCCGAAGAAAAATTTCAAAGCCGCATCCTCAGCTGGCAAAAGTGGTTCCAATGGTCTTCTGGGACTATGAAGTAGTTTTTCTGTTTGAGGTTCTCCCTCATGGTGCAACGATCAACTCTCAAGTATACTGTGCTACCCTCAAGAAACTAAAGAAACCGGAGTAACGACTTACTAGAAGAAGAACTGAGAATTCAGCTAATCTCCCTTACTTCCTTATCTAAATTCGTCGTCTCTGCATTTCTCTACGCTGCACTGCCCCTTACCGTAAGCCTCACCGTATTTATTACACCCGCGGTTCCTTCTACAGCCCTCACTTCCTCAGTCTGGATGGCCATGGATGGCTTTCGGCATGTCCCACGAACATGTCATTTCTACTGGTTACAATTTTCTGCAAATTTCGAAATGTGTGTATTGGTTTAGCTTTTAACATTCTCCTGCATCATCATATTTCAAGCATCAGTTTTTTTATCTTTTGGAAAATGCTTAGATGGTTCCACGAATGTAAAACAATCGATTCATGCCTTCACTACGTCCGTCGAGCTAGAACTCTTTCTTTGATGTCCTTCACCTCATTCCCTTCTTGCTTGATGTATCCACGTGCAATACATTCTTCGTCAAGCGGCCGTAACACACAATACACAATTGCCTACACGCTGGAAGAAAACTTGTCATGTGGCCCGTCGCATAATATAAGTTTTCGACTTGGCGACAGTTTAATTTATTGTGTGTAATCAACGCACGTATTTATCCTTGCAGATCCTTAGTTTCACGAGAGTGAGAGGAAGCCGTTTAGACAGTTTCGCCGAACAAAAGTGTGGAGGTCATCACTGGGAGTCGAACTTGGACATTGGCGGATGTTCATCACTAGATCACACCGCTATTTACACATACAGCGAAAAAAATGGATAGATTTTCGATGAGGTAAACATGATCTTTAAACTAGCGACTATCGATTTACAAGCGGCAACACGAACAGCGATTATTTGTTCTATACTAGTTTTTTGCAACATTGGTAAGCCAAGATCGTCGACAAGTGCGCTTGACAAAAACACTATACTCAATTTGTGTTTCTGTCACTATTTACTAACTAAACGGCGACGACGGATTTCAGAACAATTTCAGGAGTATTATTTTTTATTTGTGTTATCGCTTAAGTTGTTGGTACTAGAAGCTTTGGATTCCTATGAGGCATATGAGAAGAAGTAGGATACTTACACAAGAGCGTATCATTCGAAAGTTTCTATACAGTTCAAACATATTGTTTAAAAACATTCGAATGAAATGCCTTTTCCTAAGTGATCTGTGTGCTTTCAAATACTTAATAAGGTCCAGACTAAACACATTGACGGAAGAGAAGTTGGATACTGTTAGGGAATAGTGAACGACTAACGTAAAAATAAAAATAAAGCACTAGAGGATAATACCCCGCCGCCGAAACGAGACGGGCCAATTTACTTGACAAGGCGACTGTGATAACTTCCCCTCACTGATTTGATTCATACTGCCTGGGTGTACAGAGCACGATTAGGAATTCAACATATATAAACAGGAAGACGTAACTCTCAATCGTTTTCGAGAAAATCGAGTTTGAAAATTTTAGGCGTGCCTGTATACTTTGTACGATCACTAGTATTCAACAACTCCTCAGCCGAGTGAGTAAGGGCTTAGTTTCATAAGCGCGAGATTCTGGACCGAATTTCGCTGCTGGTGCTCTTTTTCTTTTATTCCCAGGTAATTCGAATTTATTATGACTATGCAAATTGTCAATGTCTGATGGATCATTTATTATTTACGTTATCTGGACCCTGAAAAATCGGATTTTCTCTAAACTTTTGGAAGTAGGTTGCCATTATAGCCGTATTCGCCGTTCATTAGACGTGCTGTATATCGCCATAATTACTGTTTTCTTTATTTCTACGATGAGCACAATCCTGATTCGTGTATTGTTCAACAGGTTAGCCATTTAATTTGTCACAAATGTAGCTACAGTAATATAAATAAAATGACTATACTGATTTGATTGAAAGTTCTCATGTATATTTTTTTTTATTTCCAATCTCCCTACGAAAAAAATGTGTTCTCCCTTTTTACAGTGTAAATAATTAAGTAGGAATACAGAAAGTACTGTTCAAAAAATGTTAAAATGTGTGTGACATTTTATGGGACTTAACTGCTAAGGTCATCAGTCCCTAAGCTTACACACTACTTAACCTAAATTATCCTAAGGACAAATACACACACCCATGCCCGAGGGAGGACTCGAACCTCCGCCGGGACTAGCCACACAGTCCATGACTGCAGAGCCCTAGGCCGCTCGGCCAATCGCGCGCGGCAGAAAGTACTGACAGGAAGAATCGCAATAATGTAACTTAGCACTTTTCTTGCTTGGCTGTTGACTTCTTAAATACTAGGAACTATACAAATAAGATAAGAACACCTAAAATTTTCAAACTCGATTTTATCGAAAACAATTGTGAGTTGCGTCTTGTTGTTTACATATGTTGAAGCTTAGTTGTACCCTACACACCCTGTCAACATGAAACAAATTGGTGAGGTGGACGGACGTTCCCTTGTGACCAGCAAACGTTGTGGGAAGGCAGAGTGACACGAGTGGGGCGTTGACTGCTGAAGCCTATGCAGTGTGTTTGTCTCGATGCAGTCCTGGTAGAAATGGGCTCCTGAAGCCCCACAATCAAATCGGCACCGATCTGACTCCGAGCCGGCCTTCTATCGGCCCGTATTGCCCTGCACTCGCGACTTAACGTCCGTTTGTCATAACATTTGTGTTGGTCCTCCGTACCGCTTCACGGGTGAGAAAACATTGTCTCTGCCACATTGAAGAATCGTCATACTGATTGTTGATGTCGGAAGCCAGAATTCTTACAAAATCTCTGACACATTGTGACACACGCGTCTTGCAACGATTATCATCCCACGTGCAAAGTCGGTTAACTAGCGACGCCCTGTCACTTTCACTACAAACTTAGTTGGCACTTGGGCCGATGCGTTCGTGGTGTCTGCGCCACAGTCTAACTCTACCATCAACTCTTGCCAACTGAAATCGGAACTTATCTGACCAAGCCAAGGTTTTTCAGTCGTCTAGGGTCCAAATGATATGGTAACAAGCTCAGGAGAGGCGCTGCAGGCGATGTCGTGCTGTTAGCAAAAGCACTCGCGTCGGTCGTGACCATGGTCCATTAACGCCAAATTTCGCTGCACTGTCCTAAAGGATGTTCGTCGTACGTCCCACATTAATTTCTGCAGTTATTCCACGCAGTGTTGCTTGTCTGTTAGCACTGGCAACTCTACGTCAACGCCGTTGCACTCGGTCGTTAAGTGAAGACCGTCGGCCACTGAGTTGTCCGTGGTGACAAGTAATGCCTGAAATGTGGTATTCTGGGCGCACTCTTGACGCTATGGATCTCGAAATATTGAATTCCCTAACGATTTCCGAAATGGGATGTCGCAAGCGTCTTGCTCCAACTACCAGTCCGCGTTTTATTCCCGTCGTGAGGCCATAGCCATGTGAATCATCAGAGTACAAACGACGCCTCCGCATACAAATGACGCCTCCGCATACGCACTGCCCTATTGTAGCTAGTGTACGCGGTAGCACAACCATCTGTACATGTGCATGTCGTTATCCGACTTTTGTCACAGCAGTGTATTCCAACGACGTAAACAAAACTTGGAAACGGAGAATGAAACATGTTAAATTATCAATGTGGTCGTTAGTACACTGCTTTTTGCTGACTACCAAATACTTTTTAATCAGAATGCAAATGACATAAAAGGTGTTTCTAATTCAAGTAAAACAGTCAGAGAATACAACCTGAACTTCGCCACTGCGAAGACAAAATCAGTGTGATTTTGTAGGATTCCATCTCATGCAAGTCAAGATCGAAATCGATAAATAGATCATAGAGCCAGTTGACACAATGAGATATTTAGGGTGCAGTATCACGTAGGGGAGAAACAATATAACAGAAAATTTAGACCTATTGGTTCTACAAAATTATAAGTGTATAGGCATTGCTCTATGGATGCGAAAACCGGACGCTTAAGAAGAAGGATGAAGAGTATAGAAACATGTGAAACGAACTTCCATGCGTACGTGGCAGGATATACTTAACTGGATCAAAGGAGAAATGACATTCGAACTGAACAATATATTAACTGTGACAAACTCATGTTAAACATTTGCGAGTATTTTCAGTATTTTTGAACTTTGAAACGGTACTAATACGGGCACTACTTGAGTGTCATCTTGGCATGAGTATAAGTGACCTGATACCATGTTTCTCGTATTTAGGACCTGTGAACATGTATCTGAGGAAGATTACATCGAAATGTGTCAACAGCACAAAACCAGTGACTTCCGTATGTTTTCTGTACAGTCCATTTTAGGACTATTTCAACGTTTAAAAGTGAACTGAATATGCAAAACATAATTGACACAATACAACAGTATCAGCTACGATTTAAAAAACACGTGCACCATATGCCAGATGCAAGGATCACTAAGGGAAAGGGTCTTTAGGAAGACCAATGAAGAGATGGCTTGACCAGTTTTGAAGGAGACAGAACAGATCGAAAGACCCAACCTCTGATGTAGATGATGACGATCAGTTGTCTCAAAGATGGACTGCAGCACAAAAAAGTAAAAGGCGGTGAACAGCCAGTATCAAGTGTGGTGTCACCGCCAGACACCACACTTGCTAGGTGGTAGCTTTAAATCGGCCGCGGTCCATTAGTACATGTCGGACCCGCGTGTCGCCACTGTCAGTGATCGCAGACCGAGCGCCTCCACACGGCAGGTCTCGAGAGACGTACTAGCACTCACCCAGTTGTACGGACGACTTCGCTAGCGATGCACACTGACGAAGCCTCGCTCATTTGCAGAGCAGATAGTTAGAATAGCCTTCAGCTAAGTCCATGGCTACGACCTAGCAAGGCGCCATAGCAATTGATAGTTATCGTATGAAGCATGTCTCATCAAGAACGATGTATACAAATGATGGATTAAAATTAAGTATTCCAGAACCTACGTACTTTTCTTTATAGCATTCATTACGTATCCTGTATAAGACCTATCTCTAGCCTGCGTGAGTTAACGCGTGCAATCGGCTTCCTCACTCAGGTAGTGTTCGTAGTGTTGGCTAACTGCTAACACTACATCAAGTATGTGATTTCGCCGTAAACAGGTACTGAATTGTTTGCGGGAATACGTAAATCCTCACTATCCATCTGTTGCTGATGTACGTGAATTACGAAATGAGAAGTGGACTAATTGATAACTTTTGCACGATAATGCACAAGTGGGAAGCAACAGACGGCGAAGTAGTGATGTCACGCGTCGTGACGTCACTTCGGAGGTCGGCAGCCGCGCAGCGAGGCCCGGCGACGGACTGTTTACGTCGCAACACGGAGTACACACACACACACACACACACACACACACCACACACGCGCACTCACCGTTGTCGGCGCCGGTGCTGGCGCGCGGCGTCTGGCACAGCATGGCGCGCTCGTCCCCGCAATGCTTCCTCGCGCAAACTGTAGCGTCGCCCAACCTCGACACTGTCTGCCGGGGTAGCGCACAATGGTGGCGAAGCGAAGGGGAGCGCCATGAATACTGTACCACATGCGCCCGCCGAGCTCTGGGGAGGGGGCGCAGGAAGCGTCGTACGCATGCGCCGGGAACACGTGCAGCGCCTCGCCGCGCCTCACGTGCGACCGCGCCGCGGCCGCCGACGATCCGTTCCGTTGGTAACCGAGGCCCCACATGGTCCTCTTACTGTGCCTCCACCAAAAAACCGGGCTGTCCCAACAGGAAGTAGCTGTTTTACCGTTCTCCAGAGACCTTCACGGCGCAAAGACAAGCATCACGTGCTCTAAATAACTGTGGGCCTTCCGGCAAACCATCGGCCTATTTTTTTATTACCTACTTTGTCAAAGGTCCTCGAAAGAATAATCTTAAAACGACTTCCACAACCCGTTGCCGTGCAGGACGTAACTAGACCAGATGGCTCTGAGCACTATGGTTCAAATGGCTCTGAGCACTATGGGACTTAACATCTTAGGTCATCAGTCCCCTACAACTTAGAACTACTTAAACCAGCTAACCTAAGGACATCACACACATCTATGCCCGAGGCAGGATTCGAACCTGCGACCGTAGCAGTCCCGCGGTTCCGGACTGCAGCGCCTAGAACCGCACGGCCACCACGGCTGGCAACTAGACCAGACCAATTCGCCTTTCAACCAAGGCTATCGGCGGAACTTTTACTACTACGCCTTACGGAATATACAGGGTGATCAAAAAGTCAGTATAAATTTGAAACCTTAATCAACCACAGAATAATGTAGATAGAGAGGTAAAAATTGACACATGCTTGGAATGACACGGGGTTTTATTAGAACAAAAAAAAAAAAATAACAAAGTTCACAAAATGTCCGACAGATGGCGCTGGACAGCAAAACTGCTACCGTGACGGGTGAGAGGTACGCCGATATGTTACAAAATCGTATCATCCCCAGCCTGGCTGATAAACACCTGCTGGAGCGTACGATGTTTATGCAGGATGGCGCTCCAACCCATATTGCTAGACGCGTGAAAGATCTCTTGCGCGCGTCGTTTGGTGATGATCGTGTGCTCAGCCGCCACTTTCGTCATGCTTGGCCTCCCAGGTCCCCAGTCCTCAGTCCGTGCGATTATTGGCTTTGGGGTTACCTGAAGTCGCAAGTGTGTCGTGATCGACCGACATCTCTAGGGATGCTGAAAGACAACATCTGACGCCAGTGCCTCACCATAACTCTGGACATACTTTGCACTGCTGTAAACAACATTATTCCTCGAATACAGCTATTATTGAGGAATGATGGTGGACATATTAAGCATTTCCTGTAAAGAACATCATCTTTGCTTTGTCTTACGTTGTTATGCTAATTATTGCTATTCTGATCAGATGAAGCGCCATCTGCCGAACATTTCTTGAACGTTTGTATTTTTTTGGTTCTAATAAAACCCCATGTCATTCCAAGCATGTGTGTCAATTTCTACCTCTCTATCTACATTATCTACATCTACATCTACATCTATACTCCGCGAGCCACCTTACGGTGTGTGGCGGAGGGTACTTATTGTACCACTATCTGATCCCCCCTTCCCTGTTCCATTCACGAATTGTGCGTGGGAAGAACGACTGCTTGTAAGTCTCCGTATTTGCTCTAATTTCTCGGATCTTTTCGTTGTGGTCATTACGCGAGATATATGTGGGCGGTAGTAATATGTTGCCCATCTCTTCCCGGAATGTGCTCCCTCGTAATTTCGATAATAAACCTCTCCGTATTGCGTAACACCTTTCTTGAAGTGTCCGCCACTGGAGCTTGTTCAGCATCTCCGTAACGCTCTCGCGCTGACTAAATGTCCCCATGACGAATCGCGCTGCTTTTCGCTGGATCATGTCTATCTCTTCTATTAATCCAACCTGGTAAGGGTCCCATACTGATGAGCAATACTCAAGAATCGGACGAACAAGCGTTTTGTAAGCTACTTCTTTCGTCGATGAGTCACATTTTCTTAGAATTCTTCCTATGAATCTCAACCTGGCGCCTGCTTTTCCCACTATTTGTTTTATGTGATCATTCCACTTCAGATCGCTCCGGATAGTAACTCCTAAGTATTTTACGGTCGTTACCGCTTCCCATGATTTACCACCTATGGCATAATCGTACTGGAATGGATTTCTGCCCCTATGTATGCGCATTATATTACATTTATCTACGTTTAGGGAAAGCTGCCAGCTGTCGCACCATGCTTTAATCCTCTGCAGGTCCTCCTGGAGTACGTACGAGTCTTCTGATGTTGCTACTTTCTTGTAGACAACCGTGTCATCTGCAAATAGCCTCACGGAGCTACCGATGTTGTCAACTAAGTCATTTATGTATATTGTAAACAATAAAGGTCCTATCACACTTCCCTGCGGTACTCCCGAAATTACCTCTACATCTGCAGATTTTGAACCGTTAAGAATGACATGTTGTGTTCTGTCTTCTAGGAAATCCTGAATCCAATCACAAACCTGGTCCGATATTCCGTAAGCTCGTATTTTTTTCACTAAACGTAAGTGCGGAACCGTATCAAATGCCTTCCTGAAGTCCAGTGATTTATTCAGTTTTCAAATTTATATTGACTTTTTGATCACCCGGTATATCATAGAACACGAATCGATCGAACTACACTGCGACTGCTTTCCCGGACGTCGAAAAAGCCTACGACCGAGCGTGGAAGGACAAACTGTTCGTTAAGTTTCACGCCTTAGGTTCGATACCGGACTACCGTATCAAGATTGTTGACAGTTTCCTCCAAGGACGGCGCATATACAGGGTGGTCCATCGATAGGGACCGGGCCAAATATCTCACGAAATAAACATCAAACGAAAAAACTACAAAGAACAAAACTCGTCTACCTTGAAGGGGGAAACCAGATGGTGCTATGGTTGGCCCGCTAGATGTCGCTGCCATAGGTCAAACGGATATCAACTGCGTTTTTTAAATACGAACTCCCATTTTTATTAGATATTCGTGTAGTACGCAAAGAAATGTGAATGTTTTAGTTGGACCACTCTTTTCGCTTTGTGATAGGTGGCGCTGTAATAGTCACAAACATATGGCTCACAATTTTAGACAAACAGTTGGTAACAGGTGGGATTTTTAAATTAAAATACAGAACGTAGTTACGTTTGAACATTTTATTTCGGTTGTTCCAGTGTGATACATGTACCTTTTTGAACTTATCGTTTCTGAGAATGCATGCTGTTACTGCGTGATTACCTGTAAATACCAAATTAATGCAATAAATGCTGAAAATGATGTGCGTCAACCTCAGTGCATTTGGCAATAAGTGCAACGACATTCCTCTCAACAGCGAGTAGTTCGCCTTCCGTAATGTTCGCACATGCATTGACAATGCGCTGACACATGTTGTCAGGCGTTGTCGGTGGATCACGATAGCAAATATCATTCAACGTTCCCCACAGAAAGAAATCCGGACAAGTCAGATCCGGTGAACGTGCGGGCCATGGTATGGCGGTTCGATAACCAATCCACCTGTCATGAAATGCCGGCCGGGGTGCTCGAGCGGTTCTAGCCACTACAGTCTGGAACCGCGCGACCGCTACGGTCGCAGGTTCGAATCCTGCCTCGGGCGTGCATGTGTGTGTTGTCCTTAGGTTAGTTAGGTTTAAGTAGTTCTAAGTTCTAGGGGACTGATGGCCTCAGGAGTTAGGTCCCTAGCGCTCAGAGACATTTGAACCATTTTGTCATGAAATATGCTATTCAATACCGCTTCAATCGCACGCGAGCTATGTGCCGGACATCCATCATGTTGGAAGTAGATCGCCATTTTGTCATGCAGTGAAACATCTTGTAGTAACATCCGTAGAACATTACGTAGCAAATCAGCATACATTGCACCATTTAGATTGCCATCGATAAAATGGGGGTCAATTATCCTTCCTCCCATAATGCCGCACCATACATTAACCCGCCAAGGTCGCTGATGTTCCACTTGTCACAGCCATCGTGGATTTTCCGTTGCCCAATAGTGCATATTACGCCGGTTTACGTTACCGCTGTTGGTGAATGACGCTTCGTCGCTAAATTGAACGCGTGCAAAAAATCTGTCATCGTCCCGTAATTTCTCTTGTGCCCAGTGGCAGAACTGTACACAACGTTCAAAGTCGTCGCCATGCAATTCCTGGTGCGTAGAAATATGGTACGGGTGCAATCGATGTTGATGTAGCATTCTCAACACCGACGTTTTTGCGATTCCCGATTCTCGCGCAATTTGTCTTCTATTGATGTGCGGATTAGCTGCGACAGCAGCTAAAACACCTACTTTGGCATCATCATTTGTTGCAGGTCGTGGTTGACGTTTCACATGTGGCTGAACACATCCTGTCTCCTTAAATAACATAACTATCCGGGGAACGGTCCGGACACTTGGATGATGTCGCCCAGGATACCGAGCAGCATACATAGCACACGCCCGTTGGGCATTTTGATCACAATAGCCACACATCAACACGATATCGACCTTTTCCGCAACTGGTAAACGGTCCATTTGAACACGGGTAATGTATCACGAAGCAAATACCGTCCGCACTGGCGGATTGTTACCTGATACCACATACTTACACGTTTGTGACTATTACAGCGCCATCTATAACAAAGCGAAAAAAGTGGTCCAACTAAAACATTCATATTTCTTTACGTACTACACGAATATGTAATAAAAATGGCGGTTCCTATTTTTAAAAAAAACGCAGTTGATATCCGTGTTACCTATGGCAGCGCAATCTAGTGGGCCAACCATAGCGCCATCTGGTTTCCCCCTTCAAGCTAGACGAGTTTCGTTCTTTGTAGTTTTTTCGTTTGATGTTTATTTCGTGAGATATTTGTCCCGGTCACTAGCAGTGGACCACCCTGTATATCATACAACATGAATCGATCGAACTAAACTGCGGCTGCTTTCCTGGACGTCGAAAAAGCCTACGACCGAGCGTGGAAGGACAAACTGTTCGTTAAGCTTCACGCCTTACGTTCGATACCGGACTGCCGTATCAAGTTTGCTGACAGTTTCCTCCAGGAACGGTGCATCTATGTCAAGATGGAGCGGTTCTGGGCGCTTCAGCCTGGATCTATGCGATCGCTACGGTCGCAGGTTCGAATCCTGCCTCGGGCATGCATGTGTGTGATGTCGTTAGGTTAGTTAGGTTTAAGTAGTTCTAAGTTCTAGGGGACTGATGACCTCAGATGTTAAGTCCCATAGTGCTCAGAGCCATTTGAACCATTTTCTATGTCAAGATGAACAGACAACGCTACAACACGGTACAATTACAAGAAGGCTTATCAGAAGGGTACGTCCTCTCGCCAATGCTTTTTGTTTTGTACGTGAATGATATGCCGGTGTTTCCGCAGGTTGTCCTCTCGCAACTCACGGACGACACCGCGTTATTAACAAGCAGTCGACGTATCATAGCGGTAATATGGCAGCTAAGGCGGCAGCTGAACGTCACAGAACAATGGACAACGGCACTCTGTATAAAACGTAATGCAGAGAAGAAGAGGGTGATTCTGTTCACCAGACAACGACCTGATCATCGTGAAAGGCTTGTTGTAAACAACGATGCAGTTCCTTGGGACTGATCACGTTCGTTATTTGGGAGCTACAAGTGATAAACAGTTGCTCTTCGAGGAACATGCCAGTGCTAAAAAGGCTTAAACGTTGCGCTTGATATACTACTCGTAGCTCCCCTCCTCTCCAGCTCTCATATTTCTGTTAGCAAAAAGCTTAAGCTATACCGAGCAACAGTCCTACCCCCCATGTTATACGGCTGCCCTCCTGCGAAACCACAAGCAACGCAAACATTAAACAACTACAAGTGTTGTAATAATCGTTGTCTTTGGCTCAATCACAAAGCCCCTCGCCGGCCGGTGTGGCCGAGCGGTTCTAGGCGCTTCAGTCTGGAACCGCGCCACCACTACGGTCGCAGGTTCAAATCCTGCCTCGGGCATGGATGTGTGTCATGTCCTTAGGTTAATTAGGTTTAACTACGTCTAAGTTCTAGGGGACTGATGACCTCAGAAGTTAAGTCCCATAGTGCTCAGAGTCATTTGAACCATTTTTCAAAGCCCCTCGATCTGCTCGAATGAAGGACTTTCATCAAGAACTTGAAGCGGCCTCATCCAGGACACCATCAAGAAGAACCTGGACACAAGCTGACCGACCGCCATGTGGGATACGTCGGGTATGTTACCCCATAGCGTTGGCACTGGATTTGGTTGCCATGAGCCATCATCGAAGCTCCTCACAATGGGAGGCCACGACGTTTGGAACGCGAATTTACTGCGAACTTCGCACACCCGTAGTACTCCATGAGGACAACAGAGTGTGTAAGCAGTAGCGCGTACTTCTCAAGCGTTACTGAGAAAATCGCAAGATAATTTCGGTCGTCGAATATACACTCCTGGAAATGGAAAAAAGAACACATTGACACCGATGTGTCAGACCCACCATACTTGCTCCGGACACTGCGAGAGGGCTGTGCAAGCAATGATCACACGCACGGCACAGCGGACACACCAGGCACCACGGTGTTGGCCGTCGAATGGCGCTAGCTGCGCAGCATTTGTGCACCGCCGCCGTCAGTGTCAGCCAGTTTGCCGTGGCATACGGAGCTCCATCGCAGTCTTTAACACTGGTAGCATGCCGCGACAGCGTGGACGTGAACCGTATGTGCAGTTGACGGACTTTGAGCGAGGGCGTATAGTGGGCATGCGGGAGGCCGGGTGGACGTACCGCCGAATTGCTCAACACGTGGGGCGTGAGGTCTCCACAGTACATCGATGTTGTCGCCAGTGGTCGGCGGAAGGTGCACGTGCCCGTCGACCTGGGACCGGACCGCAGCGACGCACGGATGCACGCCAAGACCGCAGGATCCTACGCAGTGCCGTAGGGGACCGCACCGCCACTTCCCAGCAAATTAGGGACACTGTTGCTCCTGGGGTATCGGCGAGGACCATTCGCAACCGTCTCCATGAAGCTGGGCTACGGTCCCGCACACCGTTAGGCTGTCTTCCGCTCACGCCCCAACATCGTGCAGCCCGCCTCCAGTGGTGTCGCGACAGGCGTGAATGGAGGGACGAATGGAGACGTGTCGTCTTCAGCGATGAGAGTCGCTTCTGCCTTGGTGCCAATGATGGTCGTATGCGTGTTTGGCGCCGTGCAGGTGAGCGCCACAATCAGGACTGCATACGACCGAGGCACACAGGGCCAACACCCGGCATCATGGTGTGGGGAGCGATCTCCTACACTGGCCGTTCACCACTGGTGATCGTCGAGGGGACACTGAATAGTGCACGGTACATCCAAACCGTCATCGAACCCATCGTTCTACCATTCCTAGACCGGCAAGGGAACTTGCTGTTCCAACAGGACAATGCACGTCCGCATGTACCCCGTGCCACCCAACGTGCTGTAGAAGGTGTAAGTCAACTACCCTGGCCAGCAAGATCTCCGGATCGGTCCCCCATTGAGCATGTTTGGGACTGGATGAAGCGTCGTCTCACGCGGTCAGCACGTCCAGCACGAACGCTGGTCCAACTGAGGCGCCAGGTGGAAATGGCATGGCAAGCCGTTCCACAGGACTACATCCAGCATCTCTACGATCGTCTCCATGGGAGAATAGCAGCCTGCATTGCTGCGAAAGGTGGATATACACTGTACTAGTGCCGACATTGTGCATGCTCTGTTGCCTGTGTCTATGTGCCTGTGGTTCTGTCAGTGTGATCATGTGATGTATCTGACCCCAGGAATGTGTCAATAAAGTGTCCCCTTCCTGGGACAATGAATTCACGGTGTTCTTATTTCAATTTCCAGGAGTGTATATCTGTGCGTGGCCATTTTAACCATGAAGCGACTGCAGCCGAGTGATGACGGCACGGTAGCTCAGCGTGCTCGGTGAGAGGGTTAGCCGCCCTCTGTAGCAAAAAAACTGAGTTAATAGATCAATAACGAACCTAAAAGGGTGTCTTACGACGTCCGCCCCGATCAGATGCAACGTACGAAAACGAACAAAAAAAAAAAAAAAAAGAGCGTGTTCGGTCAGAGCGTTAGCTTGCCTTTCTAATAAAAAGACTGAGCGAACAGATGAGCGAACAAACTGAACGGGTGTCATCGGACGTCCGCCCTGCACAAATTGAGCGAACAACGTAAAACAATTTTTCTTTTTTTTCGACGCTATTAAAATACACTCGATACTGCATAACCGATTATCAGCGCCGATTTTTAAGGAAATATTGCGTTATGCATGGTTTGCTTCCAAACTATCGTCTGAAAGAGAGGTTTTTGAAAATGTTAACAAGGTTTGTTTTTCCACGGAAAACGTCAAAAGACCTTGCGTATCCGGAAACATAGTATTTATTCAGTGGAGCTGGTGCCGTTTAACTTTATGTTTTCCACGTTTTTACGAAAACCACCATCCTGCAACTTGTACTCGTAATGTAGAAAGCGACGATTAAATTGTATATCTTTCGAAAGCCATCTGTGTCGGTCAAAACTTGGAGGTAACAAGCGTATAAGGGATTTCTCAAATCACGGGCAAGCATACATTTTTAGTATGACTTTATGCATTTGGTCGTTTACTGGTCGATGGTTATGAATATTACATTATTTGTGATAGTAAAAATTATTATACTGACAAATAACATTGTAAATTTAATAAAATTTCATCCTATTACACGTACTTTCCCCATTATATCAGTTGTAATAAAAATAATAAAGAAAATGACTGTGTTGAGAATAAAAAAAAACTGACGAACGCAAATCGATCCAGCGGCTTGACCGCCAAACACTTTTTTTTTTAAAAAAAAGAATGTTCTATATTGTTCGTTGAATTTGTTCAGGGCGGACGTCCATGACACCCATTCAGTTTGTCGATGATCCGTTCGCTCAGTTTTTTTTATTATAAAGGGTAGCTAACGCTCTTTTTTTTATTTTGTTCGTTGTTGATCGTTGTGTTTGGTCGTTGCGGACGTCATATGACATCCGTTCAAGTTTGTTTGTTGATCCTTCCATTCAGTTTTTTATTACAGAGGCCAACCAGCTCTCTGACCGAACACGCTGAACTACCGTACCGGCACCACCCGGCTGCAGCCGCTTCATGGTTAAAATGGCCACGCACACGCACGCACACACACACACACACACACACACACACACACACATATATATATATATATATATATATATATATATATATATATGTATATATATATATTCGACGACCGAAATTATCTTGCGATTTTCTCAATAACGCTTGAGAAGTACACGCTACTGCTTACACATTTTGTTGTCATCATGAAGTACTACGATTGTACGAAGTTTGCAGTAAATCCGCGTTCCAAACGTCGTGGCCCCACCTTGTCAGTAAGCAGCAAAAACGTGCAGAAGCCAGCATCATGGAAGCGCTCATGGATCCAGGGCCCTCAGTTCTTCTTACACCAATTTACCTTTTCATCCAGGAAACCCAGCCGCACAATGGTTAGCACTTCTCTTACACCACACACGCATTTATAACAAAATAAATAAATAAATCTGTAACTCATCTTAGCACCTTAGTCATTGAGGCTTAGCTTGTCTGGTCAATAATAATTACTAATGACGGAAATGGGAGCTAATCGCGCATGCTTGGAGGAATAGGAGGGAATCTGTTCATGTGTTAAGTCTATTTGCGTTACAGCACTCCGAGAAATAACAGTACTCTTCACTGAAAATAGTGCGTCGTATATCGGAGTGCTGTGGAATCTCGTTTAACCGGCCCTCATTAATCCGGATCTCCTAATCATCCACACTATTCTTTTTATTTTTTAAATACAGTAACCGTACAGTATTTAATACTCTGGAAGTAATAGCAGTAACAATCGACGACGAAAATCATTAGGTTTAAATTCAGCTAGAACAGATACGTTCGCCTCTGTAGCTGAGTGGTCGACGTGGCTAATTGGAATGTGGAGAATTCTGGTTCATTTCCCTTTAGAGCCAAAGATTTTCACTTGGTGGAAGGACTCTGCCTCGCGATGCCAACTGAGCACCTACTGGAGTTTCTTGTCTACTACGACAAATACCCTATTTCCATTTACTATTAGCTCTCTATTTCGGGTTTTAATTAGCTTTCTGCACTTATTATTATTTGGACTCCACTGCTTGTTATGATCGCTTCTGTATTATGACGTACTATTCTTCGATTAAATCTGAATGCGGCACCTGGCTTCCCCGTGTTTAGATTTATGTTACCGTCCTACCTTCAATCTCTCCCTAGATTCCTGACGTTAATGATTGATCGCACATTGCATAGTCGAATAATATCACATCTTTACGTCTATTTAAGCGAATTGCAATATAATTAATTATGTTTAGAGTCAACTGCCAATTTTTGCTGCAGGTGTTGACCGTCTGGATGGGACAGGCATGCTATACAACTTCTGCACTGGTCGTATTAAAATCATGTCGACTATTGCTGAGGATTGAGGAAAAAGGGAAGTGAAATGACCACTATTTGGCGCCTTTTGATTTGGCAGCCACCGGGCGACCTATTTCCATCACAGAGCATGCAGATCCAGGTGCCAGAACTACAGACGGTTGCTTAGTGTCTCACTAGTGCCTTTGGCCACAGCTATAAGAGCCCTTCTAGTTGCCTGAAGATTACAAGCAGATGCCCTGTCGAAATATTATGATATTTTAGCTACACATTCCGACGCAACGCCTGAAAGCCTGAGCAACATCTCATGTCTTTTGGACGCCAGAAGTGTGCTGGAATGTAACACCATGGAACTACCAGCACGCTCGATTCTTCAAATAAATTCTTAAAGGACATGCGACTGCATCGTGTATTACTCAGGAATGATTTGCAGCAACCAGTCACTATTTACTTTATGAAATCTGTTTTATTATTTGAAAAAGTCTTATTTCGAAACCACCAAAAGTACTGATGAAATACGAGGGGCGTTCAATAAGCGTAGCAATAACAGGAATAAAAAAACCGAAAACCGATTATTTCAGAAACCGGTTAGTTTGAGCAGTTTTAATTGTCAGGTGAAACTGTCGTGGAGAAAATCTGTTGTCTCAGCGATAACCACCATACCTACCTCTAGTGGACGGGAACTGCTCTGACGCCTGGGGCGAATCCGGGTAGTGGGTGTGGCCCGGCCGAACCGGGAGGTTCTCAAAGGCGAGAGTTTCGAATGGTTGGCATTTCCTGGCGCTCTTAGCGGACAAAGTACTGAAAGTGTCGGTAGGCGGCAGCACTTCACAGTAGTGCTACCAGCGTTAGCAGGACATTGCCAGTCGAAGTATGTACCTTCAGCTGTGGATGAAGGGCCGACACGTATGTATGTGGAAAGATTGTCCTGGAGCTGGGAGCAGCTAACGAGTGTCGAGGAGTCGGTCGGTTGCCCTGACAGTTTGCAGGAGGCGAGTTTGAGCCCTCTAGGACGGAGATGATGTGGAGGCGTACTTCGGAAGTTGGTAGTCAAGGATTAGGAAGGTTGTTCTCTACGCGTAGAAAGCTTAGGTCTTCGCAAGTCCGCTCCCTTTTACGCACGTCTGTTGTCTGTTACCTGTTTATGATGTGGATGTCACTGTGCAGCGAACACACAGGAACTGTTTAGGAAGAGACCGCCTAACACTCTGTGGAGCATCTGGCTAGTTGGAGGCGTTGTCTAACGGACGAAGCGACCTTGGCGAGGGATATTAGAAGAGAACATACCGCGTATTGTTTTAATCGAAATTTGAACTGTCACGTTCTTGTGTATGTTCTTATTCCCTTTAGCTTGTAATCCTGTATGGGTTACAGAGGAGATGGTGGAAATCGGTTGTTAACGGTGCAGAGACTGATTGCCTAGATCGCCGTCTTACCCAGTGGTCGGACTTGGTAAGCTACTGAAAATAGACAGATGGCTAAAGAGCATTGAATAGTGCTATAGAGTATGGGAATATTCTACCCGTCTCGCGTGGTTAAGCGAGGCTGGCATCCTAATTTCGCTTGAAAGCATGTGTGGAGCAATGCATCGGAATCACTCAGGTCCACCAACAAACGTTTCGCAAATAAGTAGAGTCATCTGTCTCGCGCACCGCATCGTGCTAAGATTTCGTGGATTCGTGGACAATGACCGCAGACGCGAGGGGACGGGTCTGAGCACTATGGGAGTTAACTGCTGTGGTCATCAGTCCCATAGAACTCAGAACTACTTAAACCTAACTAACCTAAGAACATCATACACATCCATGCCCGTAGCGGTCGCGCGGTTCCAGAATGTAGCGCCTAGAACCGCTCGGCCACTCCGGCCGGCTCGCGGAGAGGTATCCTGGTAAATTTGGGAGAGCGTACGTTGCTTGAAGATTCGGGCAACATCTTACTCCGTGCCACAAATGTCTCGCGAAAGGACGACGACGAGAAAATTGTGTAAATTGGAGCTCATATGGATGGTTATCGATAGTCGTCCTTGCCACTCACCATTCGCTAATGCAATAGAGAAGGGGAGAGAATTAACAGTGGAACCAGAAGTATCCTTCGCCATACACCAGAAGGTGGCTTGCAGGGTACAGGTGCACAGATCGAGTGTTTGAGATCCCCAACAGGTCGGGTTAAAGGAAGTCATCGAATCAGTTCAGATGTTAGATTTGTTACCATTAGGTTCGTGCAACACGCGTGTATTACAGAGATGCTTTGTGAACTTAAACGGGGATCTCTGCAGGGAAGACGACGTTCTTATCGCGAAAGACTATTGAGAAAATACAAAGAATCGGCAGCCGCCAACGTATAGGATAAGAGAAATTAGGTCTCGCATGGAGGAGCGTAGCCAGTAGTTTATCGCACGCTCCATTTGAGAGCGGAACGGGAAAGGAAACGGCTAGTAGTGATAAAAGATACCCTTCGTCATGCACGATGTCGTGGCTTGCGGAGCATGTATGTAGATATAGGTGAATCAATGTAGTGTGGGCGCAAGGCGTGACACTGAAGCTCGGTCAGACGCCTAGCGTAGAGCCTCCTTAATGTTTTTCCTTTCCTACCGCGGCTTGCGGGGGTGCATTTATAATGACTAACATTTATACTAATCTTTAAAATGACCAGCTCCGCTTCTGGTCGCACACGTGGGCGCTCTCGAGAAGATCCGTGAATAGCTCTCGGTGCATTTAGTCCGTCGTCGAAGTGAAAAGGAATGAATGTATAAAATAGAAGCTTATTCAGCCGTGATAAAGCGAGAAAAAGGAGTGCAGCGGGTATTGGGGAGGGCCGCCCGCAACGCGACACTCGGACCCGCTTCGCTTTCTCACGGGTTGCGCGCGGTACCTGGTCGTCAATGCGGGCACTGGGTGCTCCTCGCCCACAGGTCCCGCCCGGCGGCGCACAAAAGGCTGCGCCGCGGTCCCAGGAAGACGTAACCTCCAGAGGAGGGGGCCGGAGGATGCCTGGCAGGGAGGGAGGGCAAGGACGGGGAAGGACGCGCTGGGCGTGCGCAGACTGCGGCCGAGGGCGACGGCCCCAAACGCCGCTGTTTGGCCTCCCCACAACACACAGCCTCAGGGAGTCTGTGTGCTTCATACCTGCAGAGTTCACACCTCCCTCCCTTGGCTCAGGCGCTGCCTTGTTGGTTCTGGCTCATTTACCACGTCACAAAGTTCCGGATCTCGGGTTCGGAAGTGTGGGGACGGGGTCGCAATTGGTTGTCACTAATCTCTTAACCAAAATATTACTCGCAGTCATCTCACCTTCAACGAGCCACGGAGGACTAAAGGCGCGTGTCAGCTAGCAAGTAGCTTTCGCTAGTAACTTCTGCAAGCATTTGTTGATCTGTTTGTCGCGCGGGATTAGCTGAGCGGTCAGGGGCGCCGCAGTCGTGGACTGTGCTGCTGGTCCCGGCGGAGGTTTGAGTCATCCCTCGGGCATGGGTGTGTGTGTTTGTCCTTAGGATAATTTACGTTAAGTAGTGTGTAAGCTTAGGGACTGATGACCTTAGCAGTTAATTCCCATAAGATTTCACACACATCTGAGCATTTTTTGTTGATCTGTTTACGTTAGAACAAAAACTTGCTCAAGTTTATTTCTGCACGTCGTCTGGGCAGGTTGATTTCAGCAACTTGCTCCAAGTACTTGCAGGTGGGTTTCCACAAGACATGCGTCGTGAGATCGACAAGTGGATGTTTACAGTGTCGAGCTAAAAACCAGGGCAACCGCCACCGTTGTTGTGTTTTTATTACTGAAGAAAAATCTTGACGAAAATAAAAAATTTCAGAAAAAGAAAATATGTGTTTCAGTGAAAAATTGGATAGAGAAGTGTACATATCTATCAAGAAACAATACTGAGTGAATTAAATGGTTTAAATGGCTCTGAGCAGTATGCGACTTAACTTCTGAGGTCATCACTCGCCTAGAACTTAGAACTAATTAAACCTAACTAACCTAAGGACATCACACACATACATGCCCGAGGCAGGATTCGAACCTGCGACCGTAGCGGTCGCTCGGTTCCAGACTGTGGCACCCAGAACCGCACAGCCACTCTGGCCGGCCGGCAGTGAATTAAAATCAGAGGACTTTGCACAGATTAAAAACTTGATCAGAACTTCAAACGCAATTTACAAAAATCTCTTGTCTATTTTACAATAAAATAGACAAAACCAGGATATAAAAATGATGCAGTCTGTGTCACCAAGATAACTTTTTAAATATTCTTCGACTTCTGCAAACAGTATTTATTACCTTTTTTTTTTTTTTTTTTTTTTTTTTTTTTTTTTTTTTTTTACAAATGTTGTGCATTCGAAAACAGAATACAAAAATACTGCGAGTTAGATCACCAAGATTTCAACTACTCTTCGATTTTTGCAGACATTATTTATTACAAACGTAATGCGTTTATGTTCAAGCTAAGGTAAAAAACAGCTAAAATTTAAAGACATCGCCTGCCAGAGTGACCGTGCGGTTCTAGGCGCTACAGTATGGAACCGCGCGACCGCTACGGTCGCAGGTTCGAATCCTGCCTCGGGCATGGATGTGTGTGATGTCCTTACGTTAGTTAGGTTTAAGTAGTTCTAAGTTCTAGGGGACTGATGACCTCAGAAGTTAAATCCCATAGTGCTCAGAGCCATTTGAACCATTTTTTTAAAGACATCTCTCCTACTATTTTACTTTCTCTTCTGGTGAAACAAAGTAATCGGTTAAATTTTTCGCACTTTCTTGGCTGGCGGTGGCCTAGTACACCATGCGATCAAAAGCATCCGGACACCTACCTGAAAATGACTTATAAGTTTGTGACGCCCTCCATCGGTAACGCTAGAATTCAATATGCTGTTGGCCCGCCCTTAGCCTTAGATGACTCTCGCAGGCATACGTTCAGTCAGGTGCTGGAAGGTTTCTTGGGGAATGGCAGCCCATTCTTCATGGAGTGGTGCACTGAGGAGAGGTATCGATGTCGGTCGGTGAGGCCTGGCAAGAAGTCGGCGTTCCAAACCATGCCGAAGGTCTTCTATGGGATTGTCAGGACTCTGTGCAGCCGAGTCCATTACAGGGATGTTGTCGTGTAGCCACTTCGCCGCAGGCCGTGCATTATGAACAGGTACTCGATCGTGTTGAAACACGCAGTCGCCATCCGCGAATGGCACTTGAACAGTGGGAAGCAAGAAGGTGCTTAAAACATCAATGTAGGCCTGTGCTGTGATAGTGCCACGCAAAACAACCCAAGGGGTGCAAGCCCCCTTCATTAAACACACGACCACACCATAACACCACCGCCTCCGAATATTACTGTCGGCACTACAAACGTTGGCAGATGACGTTCACCTGGAATTCGCCATAAGCACACCCTGACATCGGGTCGCCACATTGTGTACCGTGATTCTTCACTCCACACAACATTTTTCCACTGTTCAATCGTCCAATGTTTACGGTCCTTACACCAAGCGAGGCGTCGTTTGGCATTCACCGGCTTGATGTGTGGCTTATGAGCAGCCGCTCGACCATGAAATCCAAGTTTTCTCACCGCCCGTCTAGCTGTCATAGTACTTGCAGTGGATCCTGATGCAGTTTGGAATTCCTGTGTGATGGCTCGATAGTTGTCTACATACTACACATTACGACCCTCTTCAACTGTTGGCGGTGTCTGCCAGTCAACAGACGAGGTCGGCCTGTACGCTTTTGTGCTGTACGTGTCCCTTCACGTTTCCACTTCACTATCACAATGGAAGCAGTGGACCTAGCGATGTTTAGGAGTGTGGAAATCTCGCGTACAGACGTAAGACACAAGTGACACCAAATCACCTGACCACGTTCGAAGTCCTTGAGTTCCGTGGAGCATCCCATTCTGCTCTCTCACGATGTCTAATGACTACTGAGGTGTGTCATATGGAGTACCTGGCAGTAGGTGGAAGCACAATGCACCTGATATGAAAAACGTATGTTTTTGGGGGTGTCCGGATACTTTTGATCACACAGTGCACTTCTCTACCGCTCCACTCCCTAACAGCTCGCGGAAAAAATGAACACTTATATCTTTCCATGCAAGCTCTGATTTCTCTTATTTTATTATGATGACTCCCCTCCCTATGTGGATGGACTCCATCAAAATATTTTCACAGGCTGAGGGCAATGACGTTTTAAGAAAAGATCCTTCGACAACGAAAATGGTCTTTTCTTTAATGATTGATACCGAAATCGCGTATGATAACCGTGGCACTCTGTCCCCTATTTCGTAACAAAACAAAATGAGCTGAACGTCTCTTAAATTTTTCGATATCCTCCGTCAGTCCTTGTGTTGCAAATCGCACATCGTATAGCAATACTCTAGAAGGGGGCGGACAAGCGTTGTGTAAGCCGTCTTTTTAGTAGACCTGGTGCATTTTATAAGTGTTCTGCCAATAAATCGTAGTCTTTGGTTTGTTCCCTCGGAACATTACGTATGTGATTCTTCCCATTTAAGTTATTCGTAATTGTGATCCCTAAATATTTAGTTGAGTTTACAACCTTCAGGTTTGTGTGTTTTATCCTCGATTCGTTTTAGTACTCATGAGGTCGACTTCACACCTTTCGTCATTTACAGTCAATTGCCACTATTCGCATCATACGGATACCTTGTCCGAATCGTTTTCAATTTGTTTTGATCATTTGTTGACTAAATAAGACGTAAATGACAGCAACATATGCAAACAATCTAAAGGGGATGCTCAGATTGTCTCCTAAATCGTTTACGTAGATCAAGAACAGCAGAGGGCTTCCTTGGGGAATGCCAGATATTAATTCTGTTTAACGCGATGACTTTCGTCAATTACTACGAATTGCAGCTCTTGAGAGGAAATCACGAATCCACCCGAACATCTGAGATGATGGTACATAAGCACGAAATTATTAGAATTCGCTTGTGAGAAACGCTGTCAAAAGCCTTCTCGAAATAAAAAAAAATTGGAATCAATTTGACATTCCCTGTCGACAGCACTTATTACTTCGTGAGTTGTACAAGTTAACCAGGTTTATCTACCCATCCTTGAGCCTTCGGCAGATGTGTTTCATGTACTGTGCAAAGCATTGTGTTTCTACGTACGCTATAACAGGCACCAGTTCGTCTTCTTAATCTGGTTAGGTCTTGACATTCCGCTCAGGAGTGAGCCCATACTGTTCTTAACTACTGCAATGATGGCGTACGAACTGGGTCGTGCAGCAACTTACCTGCAACAGAAAGAAACACAATCATTAACAAATGTGTTTGAAGAAGCATAGGCGTGATCTGGACGACATAATGAAAGGGGGTCCTTTTACAAAAAATTCAGATCTTGCACATAACACAACTACTGCATTGCTTTTATTTCTCTTGTAAAAATCACGAGCATACATGTAATGATATGATTTACAAGTAAAAACTATGCTTCAGACTCTGCCACCCACACCCTTCCCCTGTGGCCACTGTCCGGAGTGAATTCGAGATTTCATTTAATCGTGCGATTAGCTAATTTCGACTACTTGTCATTTTCAGTTACAACCACATGGTAACTGACAGCAGCTGATAATTGGTTGTCACATACTGACACCAACACAATAGATGGTATCGAACATGGTGTGACGTTTAGCCTATCAGGTGAAAACTCGATTGTAACTGCTGTATTTAACCCCACGTTAATTTGTCTTACCCCGCGTACGAAATTGCCTTACTGAACTTATTTGCTTATTGTTCCGTGCCAAATATTATACCGAGAAATAATAACTTCTACCTCCATAATCAGAGAGGCGATCATGAAATTCTGGACGGAGTTACTTTAAAACGTAGAACTTATGAACTCCGTGACAATATTTACAGGTTGTTGCGAGAAATAGTCATACGAAACATCAAGAATGCCTATAAAGATGATGCAGAGGAAAAAGAAAATAATCAATGGCAAACTGAACATCAGTTACAATAAAAATCTCGAACGATGCGAGATGAGGAGTACTGCACGTATAGGTTTTCAGCTGCGTAATAGTACAGGGTCAGATTTTGGGAGAAATATAATTGAAAAAGAAACATAATATTCAGAATGTTAACTTCCTATGCGTTGACTGGAAAGCTTATAAACCCCCATAGTGTTAGCAACATATAACGCGTGTATGTGTGGTTGCCCAATGTCTCCGCGATGGAATTCTCACGCCTTCAGATAAGCGACCCTGCCATGAGGTCTAGGAAACTATTTTTAAGGCTAAAATGTGATATCAGAGCGCTTTTTTGCGAACTAGTTTTGATCGCTACCGTTTTAACTTAGGGTCTACCAACGATGCGTAATAAGGTTCAGCCATTGTTTTATCTTCTTCCAGTTAATCAATCAATCAGTCACGATTATAGGTTTTGAGTATGGAAAATTGCGTCACTCTTGCTAACCCCCCTCCCTCCCGCCCCGCCCCCCCCCCCCCCGTCCCCCCTGCCGTTGGAGGTTCGAGTCCTTCCTCGGACATGGGTGCATGTGTTGTCCTTAGCATGAGTTAGTTCAAGTTAGACTCAGAGTGTGTAAGCCTAGGGACCGACGACCTCAGCACTTTGGTCCCATAGGAACTTACCACAGATTTCCAATGCGACTTGAAACAAAAACTTTCTTATCTACGCTTGGATCCAGTCATTTCCCTGGTATGGTACGTATAACATTGTTAATAAATTAATTATGTTCTAAATTGTCTCATTGTTTGCCGACGTGATGAAATGAGGTGCATGAGATTCTAGTATCAGAGTGCCTTCTCAATTTTTTTTGGAGACAAGTAAGTGATGTACTGTTTTTTGGATTCTCCTGGCTTGGCACATAGAACATTTGACATTTGAGGCCTGTGACTGGTAGTCACAAGCGTACGTTAATGGCGCAGAAATTGAGAGCCATAGCAAAACTGCAACAGGTGTTCTTTAAAACATACGCACTCTTCGCAAAATATTAGTTATCGCCAGGGGCCTTCACGCTAACAGCTTATAAAGCCGCCTGTGGCTCTGATAATGTCCTCAATCAGGCGACGAAGGTTCTTCAGGTCTTCAGGTATTGATATCCAGCTGCAGCCACTAATTGATGATTAGATCTAATAACCAACCAAGTCGTCTTTACTCTTTTAAACTTAAAAAAAATTGCAAGGGCGTTTGATATATAGACAATGTAAAGTAAAGGAAGACATCAACACAATTATTGTAAAGTGATACCGGATCACTTACAACATGCCTTGAAATAAGCTAAGAAATGTGTTATCACGTAAATCTGTACCGCAAATTTCAGTTATTGAACAGACTAACATATTCAACGAATTATTAAACACAGAACTGAGGATCACAACATTTTCAGGATTAAATCTACAAACAGATAAAGACGCTTTGTGTGCTATACATTGAGTACATGGTGTAAACAGTAGGAAAACTAACATCTTAAACAAAGTTGGGAGCACTATACCTATCTTTGAGACACCCAAAGTTTGTTTTCTTCGTGACTAACCCCGAGAGCTCTGTTGACCACAACCAATACAGATGCTTTCGTACGACAAACTGTAAGAGGAAGTGCGTTGTGTCACGCTCAGAAATCAGGGTTCACAAGCTCATCAACATGTCCCTACGTTTCTTCCATGAATAACAAGAGAGGTGATACAGAGTCATACCTTATGAAAACCAAACGGACGGTTATTTGTATACGTAGCGATTTCCCTCCTTATTACGGTAGGCCTAGTCACTCATAATATCGTAGACAAAATTACTATGTGTAGGGGCATTTTGCCGGCCGAAGTGGCCGTGCGGTTAAAGGCGCTGCAGTCTGGAACCGCAAGACCGCTACGGTCGCAGGTTCGAATCCTGCCTCGGGCATGGATGTTTGTGATGTCCTTAGGTTAGTTAGGTTTAACTAGTTCTAAGTTCTAGGGGACTAATGACCTCAGCAGTTGAGTCCCATAGTGCTCAGAGCCATTTTTTTTGTAGGGGCATTTTCCTCCATATAACTTGAAAAACGAATTCATTTTATCCTACACCGTAAATTGGTCGCCGGTTTTCATACACTAAAAAGAGTTACCAGCAGGGCGAAGATAATTTATACTTGAACAGACACATGGGTGTTTTTATCGAATTATCGTAATTTTCTAAAAGGGCAACGGAGGAATCGGATTTGGAGTGAAGTGTCCATAATTCGGACGTTGCTGCACAAAATGTGCAGCGGTTACAGAACCATATAACAAAACATGTCTTCACTCATCATTATCGCATTCGACTCGTAAGAGGGGAACGGAACGATTCATTTGCCTCGTCGACCTAAAGAATATCAACTGCAGCTACAAAATTACTTCATTGAATCCGGAGGATTCAGAAAAATAACTACATAATAACAGAATCGAACTCCAAGAATGGCTGGAAAGTACGGTCAATAGTATTTAGCCGGCCACTCCAAGTGCATAGTGTCTTCATGATACAGGTATTTGTTCGTCAGACCAGCCCCGCGTGGTTGGCCTTTATGTGAATGGGAAAACTGGAAAAAGTAGCAGATACTCTAGCATGAAATTATTGCTATACGCTGCAGAAGTTACAAGAGTCCCAAGAGAAACATGCCACGGAATATGTGCTTTCAAAATGATATTGTCCAATACAAGATCGTTGGTGGTGTCACGTCGCTCTCTTGTCCCAGAGACATCCACGATGAAAATGGCGAGTACACTCCCCAGACTAAACGGAGAAGCACTGTTATTGGTTCACTAATCGACTTACCCTAGGTCTACTTGCGAAAGGCAAGGCAATACATTGACCGAAGATGACTCTCTAAAACTACAACACTTACAGGAAATAGACATTTGTCAATGGATAGATGATCTTTCCAGGTATCTAATTCGCATACAGGTGCGTAATGTGGGCACCATTTGTGAGACGGTAAATGTTAGCATTTGCTTGCAGTTAATTGAAGACGTTGTTACTACCCATTAAGGCGCAACGACAGCAAACAGCTTTGGAAATACAAGGTCCGGCAGAAAAACCTCCCCTTTAAGGAAAGCTAATAAAAACAAAACCAAATAAGGCAGAACAATTTTATTTATACTAAATAAAAGTACATATTATGCCATTTTAGAAAATACTCTTATGGTCTTACTTTTTAAATAAAACATCCCTTAAATGGCTTCCTGCACTGTCGACACACTGTTTGAGTCTTTCCCTGAAGTTATTCATTACTCTTTGAGTCATTTCAGGTGGATTAGCTTCAACCTCTTGTGTAATTGCTTCTTTCAGGGCTCGTAAAGATTGTGGATGTTGTTCATAAACTTTTGCTTTTAAATAGCCCCAAAGAAATAAATCACAGGGCGTTAAGTCCGGCGATCGTGGGGGCCAGCCAATGTCTCCACGCAACGAGATCACATGTCCAGGAAACATTTCCTCCACCAATGCCAGTGACTGCCGTGCTGTGTGGGCAGTAGCACCATCTTGCTGGAACCACACGTTCTCTATTTCACCAAAAAGCTCCCTTAGTTGCGGTTGGAGAAAGTCGCGGAGCATGGCACAATAGCGTTCACTGTTGACGGTTAAATTCCTGTCATTTTCTTCGAAAAAGTAAGGACCGATCACTCCGGAATTGTAAACAGCACACCATACTGTTACTTTAGGGCTATGAAGTGGTCGTTGATGAAGTTCTTGGGGATTGTGTTCACACCAGTACCTGCAATTTTGGCTGTTCACTGTTCCGGCAAGGTGAAAGTGTGCTTCATCAGAAAAAATCACAATATCGTTGGGACGAATGTTCCGAAGAAGGTCTTGGCACAAACTTACACGGACACCACAGTCTCGTTCACTCAGTTCCTGCGTAGTTACAATTTTGTAAGGATGCATTTTAAGATCTCAATGCAAGATTCTTCTCACACTTCGATGAGATATCCGTAATGCTGCCGCTTGCTTTTTAGCGGATCGTCGAGGAGATTGTTGAACTGAAGCTCTAACTGCATCAACATTTCCGGGGCCTGTTGCAGTCCGTTGTCGTCCAGGTGGTTTCCTTTTTAATGCGGAACCTGTCTCACGAAAGTTAGCAACCCAAGAATAAATTGTTTTCTTATCGGGAGCAGGGTCCCGTCGTCCGAGCGCAAAGCGAACGCGAAAAACACGTTGAGTATTAATAGGCGATTCGCCATTTTGAATAAAATCTTCCACTACGAAGGCACGATGTTCACCAGACCACGCCATGGCGTACACTGAAAACGGCACGTAGGCAGCTACTTAACGACGCGCCCCCCACCACTCTGCTCCTTCTACTGTCCGCTGCACGTTACTTTGTAATCGGGGAGTTTTTTATGCCGGACCCTGTCAGCAGGTGCGAACTAATTCAATGCGACAATACGGAGCAGATGATATCTCTGCACGTTCTGACGCGCCTGCCCCCTAGTGGCGCGCTCTACAACTACTCCACGAAACGTATTATGAATCGAAACTTTGAGAGATGCTTTATCCACTGTTTCTACCATTATATTTTGTAACTTGTAGTTTTCGCGCAGTCGTCTTCTTGAATCCTGGAGGTAACTCTATTTATTACACAATCAGATGTACTATATTCAAGCCATGTCTCCATTTGTTCTTGAAGTCTCACAATAAAAAACCTTGCGTATGTCGTTTATGTTATATGTTGCTGTTTAGTCCCAGTCTAGTTAACCGAGCGTCACGACGACGCTATGATGTTTTGTGGGTCTCAGAGATATGCTTGAGTGTATCAGTGGTGTTTTACTGTTTTATTTTCTATTTTAACTAATACACGCGTCTAAGGCCAGTACTCCTAGTGGGTCGTTATGTGTCGACAGCAAACCGATATACAGTTTCGAACCGTTCTGAGATCGGGCACTAACGCCGTCTTGATGTTTTCTTTCGAATTCTCACGTTGATTGTATATGGGTGTTTTGCGGTATATTCAAAATATTTTTCAGCCACTGAAGCAAAATGTTAACATCGAACAGTGAAGAAAATTTCTTACCAATTTTCTTTTTTTTTGTTACATAACATACATCATTAACTAGTGTTTTATTTTAAAGATAGCTATTAAGTGCGCATATTTGTAGACTAATGATTTCTTTAGAATAACTGCTTTCAGATATTTCAAAATGCAGGCGCCACCAGAAGTAAGGATGTGTTGCTCTTCTGCTCTGGCATTGAAGTTCCCAATGTGTTGCTTCCGACTGTAATGAAAGAGGGCAGCTCGCTTGCAGCTGCTGGTTTCGTAATGACGCGTAGGATCCTAATTACCTGTTCTTACCGGAGACAGATGTGCCAGCTTTCTACTACACAACGCAGCTCTCAAAAGATCCTCTAGAAAGAGCGAGTGAGTAAAGATTCTTTCATGCAGCACAAGTGGCATACAGTAGCATATCATTTTCAACCGTAAATTTTGCAATTTTTTTGTTGCGCACAAAACAAAGATACTTGTTGACTACACGTTTTCTGTTTTAGTGTGACCTCTCTCGAAGACCATGGAGGTTTCTCTACTGAATAAAACGACATTTATATGACTAATCTGAAACTGAACACCTTGTTGACCCTTTAGCCGAAAACCCTGATGACAACAAGCGCACTAGCCATTAAGGGTCTGGGAGAAAATGATCGAAAAAGCTCGAGATTGGTTGATACTGCACTCAAATCTGTCACAACAGAATCTAGAGGTATCCATTCGGATCAATTTAACTCCGTGGTCACATACATCTAAATGTGGAGGAGGACCTCTTTTCCATGAAAGAGGCCGCTTCCTAAAATCTCATTGTGGAGTACTGTTTACGAGTCTGGGACTCTGACCAAGTTCCGTTATGGGTGGAGTTAGAGAAGACTTAGAAAAATAAACAATAGGAAACTCAGACATGGGCCATTCAAGAATGAAATAACGAGGAGTCAAAAAGATATTACAGCGGCAAGTACCCTTCAACATATACCGTATGTTGATTGCGAAGCACAGATGTAAATATGGGTCTCGGGTATTCTCTCGCAATATTTTTTTGTTTCATCGAAATGCGACATCAGTTCGACAGAAATGGCGTGCTACCCGCTGTCCTCATGAGTTGTATATGGCATATGATGCGCTATGATGTGTTGGTTCAAATGGTTCAAATGGCTCTGAGCACTATGAGACTTAACTTCTGAGGTCATCAGTCCCCTAGAACTTAGAACTACTTAAACCTAACTAACCTAAGGACATTACACACATCCATGCCCGAGGCAGGATTCGAACCTGCGACCGTAGCGGTCGCGCGGTGCCAGACTGTAGCGCCTAGAACCGCTCGGTCACAACGGTCGGCTATGATGTGTTCTTCCAGTTTTAGCGAAACAGTATGATGTGAAATTATACAAATGACATTTATCACTTCCGCTTAAACATCTTTACGTGATAAATTGTGTTCTAGTGCACAAAAATTAAAACAAATAACACCAAATTTTAAGCAACTTCCGTGAAGTTAACGAGTCTGACATTTTGGTACATTCAAATACGTATTACGTTATGAATAGACAGTTATTTAATAACGCCAGGTTTGAAAAAAAAACATTACTATATATAATAAAAATGTAAATGTTTGTTTGTTCAAAGTCTTAAATCTCCAGAAGTTCTTCATCGATTGAGTTGAAAGTTTGACACAACGTTGCGTTCGAATTATCGCGTGTTTTTATATACCTACTGCAGCGTCATCTTATAATAAATAAATACAGTTTAATATAGAAAAGAGCGACATTTTTTACCAAAAACATCCAAAAATTTTTGACCGATTGACTTCAAATTTATGCACGTTACTCTAATAAACGTTCGTATGGACAAAGGCTGTATTTTTTAAATATACGTAATATATAAATGTATATATAACACATGATATGGAAATGTTGTTAGTAAAAATCTGGAAGAGCTCTTGACCAAAATACTTCAAGTTTTTACAGGACTTTCTAACAAATATTCATACGGGCATAGGCTACATATTTTTTTAAATAACAACGTACACACTTTCTGTTAGACCTGAGCGAGAAAGAAAATGCTGTGCTCTGCTCTGCTGTGAATGTGTGCGACTTTGTTTTCTTTCCTGCTATCAGTTTAAATCACGGTAGTAGGGCATTTAAACCAATGAACATATTGTTTCTCCCAGATGTAGCCTTTCTCATTGTACATACTTTTAAAGAAAAATTGCATATACAGTGATGTTTTGTTTCCTTTCTGGCAGTCGATTTTAAGACAAAACAGAAAAGTTGTGTTTATTGCCTATCAGCTTGTGACTAGAATACTACTACGAAATCTGAATTTGCAATAACGATAAGCAAGGCCCAAGAGTAGAGACAGGAGGAGTAGATGCAGAGAGAAGGAGAGGGGGGGGGGGGGAGAGGAATTGGAGATAGAGGAGGGGGAAGGAAAAAACGGGCAGTGAGAGGTGGAGAAGGAACTGGAGAGATAGGGTGCAGGAGGAGATGAACAGAGAGAGGGAAGGGAGGAGGAGATGGGACAGAGAGAGGGAGGAGCAGATCATGGACAGAGAGAGGGGGGGGATGAACAGATGGACAAAGAGTGGAGGAAATTGACAGAGAGAGAGGGAGAAGGAGAATAGAACGTATATCCATTCGCCATACATGTTAAGCAATAATAATTGCGAAAACCCCATCGTCAAGATCTACATATTTATTAGTAGATGGAAATTTTATTTCCAAATACTTGTAGGCTCTAATTTGTCGATGTTATATACATGTTACATATTTATTTTTTGTCAACAATGTGCAAGTACCGTACGTGACATGGCACTTGGCATAACCTAGGCCAATACACAGCAATGAACGTTACACCTGCTTACAATCAGAAGGAAGAAGCCATTGGTGGGTGGTTAAAACGAGTATATTTTTTGTCTATCTAGACATAGAATCGACTATGGCGTTCTTAAATTAATCGATGTGCAAATAAATCAATAACTGAGTTGTTATATTAATTTGAAACAGCTAAATGTCATAGTTATTTGCAATAACACACGAGAAAAACATTTTTGATGTTAAACTACGATTTGTATTTGTTCACTATTTTTGTCATTATGTAATGACTACTAACTTACATACACAGACAAAATAGCAATGTCACAGTTATTCATAAAGTTACAGTATACAAAACTGTTAAGATCACATAAATACGGCTTTAATACAAAATAAATTGTTATACTAAAAAACTCTGAATTTACTGTTGTATTTAACCAATTTATTCATCCAAGGATAACTGAAATTTAATTTAACAGGAGGGGGGAAAAAAACTTCGTTCCTTCATTTATACCTAAGTGGCACTCTGCGTCATACACTTATTCGTTTCTAACATTTTCAGTAATATTATGTTTTTTCACCTCTTAGCAGTTCATTTACATCCACACCTACAGGACTACTTCGAAGTGCCTGGGAGAGTGTTCATTGAACCACTTTCACTCCTTTTCTCTACCGTTCCGCTCTCTAACGCTGCGCGGTAAAAACCAATATTTAAATCTTACCACGAGAGCTCTGATTTTTCTAACTTTATTACAACGATCATTTCTCAATACACAGGCGGGTGTCGACAAAATATTTTCGCATTCGGAGGAGAATATTGGAGATCGAATCTTCGGGGAAATATCTCACTGCAACGAAAAACGCCTTTGTTTTAATGATTGCAACCCCAATTCATTTATTATATCTGCGACACTTACTGCCCTATTTCGCGATAATACAAAACGAGCTGCCTTTCCTTTGAAATGTTTCGATGTCTTCCGTCAATCATATCTGGCAAAGACCGCTAACAGAGGTCGGCCAAGCGAAGTGTAGGTGGTCTTTTCAGTAGACGTGTAGAGTGTTCTAAATGTTCTGCCAGTAAAACGCAGTTTTTCATTTGCCTTCCTCACACATTATCTATCAGTATAGCTAACGTCCACTGTGCAACAACTGTGTGATGTTCGTTAAAACATATTAGTCTTTTGGAGTCTTCAACTTCTCTAACGTTTCGATATCCGAGTTGCCACCTATCTGTATGTCCACGTATAATTTTCCAGAACGTCTACAGATGATTGTATACACGGCAGCTTGTGCTAAAGGGATGTTTGTGTCATTCGTGTTGTACAATACCCTCAATGTGCGAATGCTATTATAAAATGAAAGTTTGTATTTGCGGGATTGTAGCTGTACTCTTAAATTTTGTAAACAAATTTGGTAGTGCACCATTTTTGTCACTACAGTCTGGTCGGTGTTCACCAGTCATGTAGAAGAGGCATAATTTGACCTCCTTGTATTCTCTTTTTGTATATGGCTTTAACACTCAAAATTATAGCCATTCCTGAAAGCAATAAGTACTGAGCGCTCACGATTTTACTTGAAAGAATAACTCAAACAACAGAATAAGTATGAAGTGATGTTCCATGGAGGGGAAAGCTGCATTTTTACGAGTTGATGGGTACTAGGAGAGTTTAAGGTACGAGCAGTTCTTGCTTCTCGAAGATGACGCACGATGAACCTGTCGGAAATTAAACAGCTTTTTAACGATGACCCAAGGTGGTGGGAAGCCATACATTATCATACATTAATTGCAAGTCATGCAGAGAACATACCTGATTCCGTGAACAACGAATGCGATTTTGGCGAACAAAAGGAGGTTCTCTTCCGTTTAGGCGTAACAACTGTCTGTCACGCGAAGCATGATTTACTAGTGGATGACGTCACGTTATTTTCGTTTATATTTCTGCTTTGTACTGTACCTGGCTGTGTGGACGCTAATGATGACACTGTTCTGTAGCCTCAAACTGGACTCTCCACTTACCTCTTTTGAATCGAGGTAGCATGGCACTAAGATTTACCGGCGCCTGCTGTGCCCGCGTCACTGTACTGCAGTAGGGCAGGGTGTGTTGCCTAACCAATGGCAGCAAGGGGCTATCTTGAAGATCAGGAACTTGTTACGCCGGAACCAAAAGTATTTCATTTGACTTTCAACGCAATGACATAGCTTCTATTAAAATTTGCAACATGGATGTAATTTATAACGACGTATTAAAACCAGAATACGCTGTCGCCAGATTTTACACTGAAAATGGAACACTTTTTCGTATGTAGAATATGGTTAAGAGCGACATTAAGCCAGTTACGACGTTAGCAAGAACGTTGAAATTCGGGTTGTTAACTCTGAATGGTCGTCCTACATTTCCAAGCAATCAGAATCTTGCACCTTTTTTCACAATAGCGGTGGAACTGGTTGCTGCAATCCAGATAAGTCATCAAAATGTCGTTAGACACATTGGAAAAAGGATGCCTTTCGAAGGGCTGCGAAAATTTCTTTCACGCATGTGAAACGAAACGAATGCTGGATGTGCAGCCGTAAATTTTCTGATTAAATTGTTATGCAAACAAGTTAACGAAGGAGAAGTTGAACATAAATTATAACTAGATAATAAGTCTGCAGGATTTTCCCACATTTTTAAGCGAAAAATTTTACTGAACATACGTAAAGTAATTTTTATGTTCGGAAGGTCCTTGTGAATTTGCGCGGAGCACTTTCTATTTGAGCGTGAAGGGGAACTCCTAGCTATAACAAGTGTGGATACACGGATCCTTGCTTGATAGTTGAGTAATGTATGAACGAGACCCGACAGTTACTTTTTTTAACGAGTCGAAGGGAAATCTTTAATTCTTACCACACCATTTTAGGTGACGAATAGAGCAGAAAATCTATTTTTCAGCGGGAGACGTTAATATACACCGTACAATGTGTTTAAGATGACTCAGCACTATCTTAGAATAAAAACTGGAAAAAAACCTAGGCGAAGAAGGGAATTCAGGACGTGTGTCACATCTACCTCCATAGTAACACTAATTTTTTGGGGGTTATCAGTCATCGCACTGGTTTGATGCAGCCCGCCACGAATCCCTCTCCTGTGCCAATTTCTTCATCTCTGAGTATCACACGCATTAGCGTCCTTGACTATTTGTTTTCTTATGTAAGGGTAAATTACATATAATTTCGTTTTTACATGGTAGTACAGTGGTGAAATAGTAGTGTTTATTCTCTCTCTCTCTCTCTCTCTCTCTCTCTTTGTGCCCGAATATGACTACTATAAATGTAATTGTCATGTGACTAGGGCCTCCCGGCGGGTAGACCGTTCGCCGGGTGCAAGTCTTTCGAGTTGACGCCACTTCGGCGATTTGTGCGTCGATGGGGATGAAATGATGATGATTAGGAGATCACAATTCCCAGTTCCTGAGCGGAGAAAATCCCGACCCAGCCGGGAATCGAACCCGGACCCTTAGGATTGACATTCTGTCGTGCTGACCACTCAGCTGCCGTTGGCGGACAATGTGACTAGTAAGAAACTGACACACCTCTTCTCTTAAGTGGAATTTTGTTAGTTCTTTGATGATTGCGGAATAGAGGAGAACAGTGATGCAATGCTTCTCAGTGTCTTCAGCGGAAATTTTATTAGAAATCCCCGGACTATCTGCTAAACACGAAGCACAATGAAGGTACCTTCATTGTCTCTTAAACATTGCATAGTGTGAAAGAAATTACGCAGAGACGACCTCGCATGGCCTCAAATTTCGGCATAATTTTGCGAAACGTTTGCTGCCAACATGAACACCGTTTCATCGATGTACTTCTGATTTGAGGGGATACCGAATACCTTTAAAAACGGTACATCTTCCCACGTTATTACTTCATTACTTGCGAAAATAATTATAGTGCAAGAATTAACAGTACTGCAAATATTGACCATATTACGTACGCTGACTTGTCGAAAAGCTTGATTCATTAGCTTGAATTATATTTAAAATATGACTGGGTGTTCACGAAATGTCGGGAGTTGCTTGCTGACACGACACAGCAGAGCTTGTAATTATATGGGATGTGCCACAATTAACAACGAAAACTGAGCGTGGTGAAACTAAACGATAACGCAAGATTCAGTCACATTTATGTGACCACCACCATGTTCGACGTCAACGTGCAATAATCACACACAGACGACAGATGACAGTACTAGCAGCGGAGGGTACACAAAGTGTGTCGGGGGAAAAACACTGTAGTCGTTGTCGTAATGCTCAAACGGGGCGATTTACCTGACGTCCATAAGGGCACGATCACTGGCGTTCGGGCAAAGGGTGGAAGCATGTGGTTCAGATGGCTCTGAGCACCATGGGACTTAACTTCTGAGGTCATCGGTCCCCTAGAACTTAGAACTCCTTAAACCTAACTAACATAAGGACATCACACACATCGATTCCCGAGGCAGGATTCGAACCTGCGACCGCAGCGGTGGTGCGGTTTCAGACTGTAGCTCCTAGAATCGCTCGGCCACTCCCGCCGGAAAGGGTGGAAGCATTTCCGAAAAGGCTAGATGTGTAAACTGTTCGCGTGCAGCTGTAGTTAAAATATACCGTGCATGGCAAGATGGTGCTATCCAAAATCGCTGTTGAGGCAAATGCGGTGAACCTCTCGTGGTAGATGGCAGGGTGAACGACGGCTACCGATATGTGTACGGGCGAGTAGACATGCAACGGTTGAGCACCTGGCCACCCAGATGAACCAAGGGAATAGCAAGTGTCTCCCCAATGACCATTCTGCAGACGTTGTTGCATATAGGCCTCCGCAGCCGATGCCTGGCTCGTGCACCCACGCTGACGCTGTTCATCGCTGACGAAGGCAGGAATTTGCACCCCAGTACCGCAACTAGACGTTCATTGTGTGGAAGCAGGTAGTCTTTTCATGTGAATCACGTTTATGTTCCATCGCACTGGTGGCCGTTGGCATGTAAGGAATGAAACGTTTGAAAGCAAACACCCTACAACAATCGTGGGAAAGGTCCATGGCGGAGGAGGGAGCGCTATGGTCTGGCGAATGTGTTTGTGGCATTCTTTGGGTGAACTCGCTATTATGGAAGGCATAATGAGTCAACACGAGTATGCATCATCCTTGGGGACTTTGTCCACTCCTACGTGCTGCTTTTCCTCACCACGATGGCATCTACCACCAGAACATTGCAACGTCTCACACAGCTCGCACTGGACGTGCGTGGTTCGAAGAGCACCAGGATGAGTTTAGTTTATTCTCTTGACTACCAGATTCTCCGGTTTTAAACCGAATCGAGAATCTGTGGGACCACCTCCATCTGGCTGTACGCGCCACGGATCTTCAACCGAGAAATCTAGAGCAGCTGTTCACGGCACTGCGGCTGACATGACTCCACATCCCCGTCGGTACCTTCAGAACTTTATTGACTCATTTCGTGCACGTCTCGCATCGGTCCACGCTGCAAAAGATGGTTATTTAGGTTTTTGACAAGTGGCCGCATTAACGTGACTGGAAAGTGTAGTAGCAAACTCATGGATCCTCTTGTTAGTCTTAACAAGGCTGTACAGTTCATTGTTTCAGTTCTTCAAGCACGTCAACTGGATTTCGATACAATTCCCGTTTGGGATGACCCCAGACGGAAAAATCAGCAGGATAGGAGCTCCTCATCTTGGATGTCAAATTACAGGCCCTGTTGGAGCTATCCATCTTAAACTACAATGTCGCATTAGATGGCACCTTATATCAGCTGCAAAATGTGACGGTGTCCAATGATGTATGCACCATGTAGCCCAGCCATGGGCTATGGCTGATATTCAGATCCAATCAGCTGAAGATTTAATGCCGGCCGTTGTGGCCCAGCGGTCCTAGGCGCTTCAGTCCGGAACCGCGCTGCTACGGTCGCTGGTTCGAATCCTGCCTCGGGCATGGATGTGTGTGCTGTCCTTAGGTTAGCTAGGTTTAAGTAGTTCTAAGTGTAGGGGATTGATGACCTCAGATGTTAACTCCCATAGGGCTCAGAGCCATTTGAACCATTTGAAGATTTAATCGAAAAAATTACATTATATCTTCATTTGCTATAAGGAGGATAATATTTCATACTGGTGTCAGTCGCGGATGTTAACCATAAATTCGTAAACGGCTCATTTTAAGACCCATGTGTACTGGAATCATTTTTCTTCTATCGGCGTATACTTTCATTTCACCTGCGTCAGATTTTGCCGCCGCTAAACAATAGTATTTGCGCTCCTTATTTCAAAATAGGCAATGATTACTGTTAGGTGGTCAGGACTTCAACACTCTGATGATAATCAGTTTGTTGTTGGAGACACGTATACAACAGTAAAAGAACTCAATAAGAGAAATATTAGTGCATATCTTTAATCTAATTATTCTGGAGTTGTGACGTGAAGTAAGATGAGTGGGGCATGCGTAAGTGGTTTAGAAGGGAGAGGGGAGTGTGAGGAGATGGGATGTTGGAAGGAGTGTAGGGGGGGGGGGGGCATTGCACGTGATGTAAGAGAAAGCTTAATATTACGCAGAAGAGGGAGCAGCGGAGTAGAGCAGAGATAGCGCCGCTTAGCTTGGAGAACTTGGCGCTCCTCTCCCATTAGGCGACACGAGGGGGACCAAATTGAGTCGGCAGGAGGCCAAATTGTCTGATAAGACATGGCCGCGGCAAGTTCGGAAAAGTGATCAAGCACGACGACGGAAAGCTGAAGGCTCCGTCTCATAAAATATTCGCTGTCTGCTTGAAGTTCGCAGCCTCCCAACCCTCAAATACGACTTAATAGAGGGGCTGAAAGCAAAGTGGATGCCGATTCTCAGATTAATAGTATATGTCACCTGTCCTAGATTTTTTACAGTGCTATGTGTTTTAAAATGGCAAATAAAAAACTGGACCGATGCATTGTTTTTGGTCTCTGAAGCACTTTACAGCTAATGATGAAGGGAACGTTACAGTCAGATTTGTAACTGGCAGCACATGAAGGGCTGAGGTAGCTTACGCTCGAGCATAAACACTCAAGCATACAGTAACTTCTTGCACTCTACAAAACTATCACAAAATTAGGCCCGCCCGGTTAGCCACGCGGCCTAACGCACTGTTTCCCGAGCGGGAAGGCGTGAGGGTCCGCGGCACGAATCCGCCTGGCGGATTAGTGTCGAGGTCCGATGTGTCGGCCAGCCTGTTGATGGTTTTTAAGGCGGTTTTCCACCTGCCTCGGCGAATGCGGGCTGGTTCCCCTTATTCCGCCTCAGTTACACTGTGTCGGCAATTGCAGCGCAAACACCGTTTCCCCGTACGCGTACCATAATAATTCTACAACGCAAACATTTGGGGCTACACTCGTCTGGTATGAGGCGTTCCCGGGGGGTCCACTGGGGACCGAACCTGGGTTCGGTGTGGCGTGGCGGTGCGGTGGGTGGACTGCTGTGGGCTGTTGTGGTGTTGTGAACCACTGAGGGCTACGGTGGGACGAAGCCTCTCCGTCGTTTCTAGGTCTCCGCTTTAATACATATATACATACATCACAAAACTGGCATTATTATGTTGAAGATGGAATAATTTTCTGGTGAAAGTCCACACATAGACAAGAAGTTTTCATTGTAACAGAATGTGCTGTGTGTATAATACCCGGTCGCAATCTTCAAGCTTCACGTAGCCAACTCTACAAAAAATTAAGCAAAGTAACAACAGCGCTACAACACATATACTCTGTTATTACTTTTGTTGTGAAGAATGAGGCACAATTTGAAACTAGTAGTAGCATCCATAATTATAACATTAGGAATGAAAAATCCTCCATTATCCACAACTTAATCTTACTATTGCACAGAAAGAGAGCTAAATATGGAGCCACAAAAATATTTGACAACGTCTTCCAAGAATTAAAGGCGCTAACAAACGCCGAAAGTTTTAAAAACGAACTGAAATCTTTTCACTCGAGAACTTCTATTTATTCACAGATAAATTTCTTAATAAGTAGTATCTGGCTGTATGTGGTTGGGCTGCGTTTATCAAATTCTGTTGTGGATTAAAAGAACAGTAGGTAAATGGCCATGATTTCACAGAGTAAATGTATCTTATTTGTTAATCTGCTGACGGCCTCTGGTAGCTGAGTGGTCAGCGTGACGGAATGTTAATCCAAACGGCCCGGGTTCGATTCCCGGCTGGGTCGGAGATTTTCTCCGCTCAGGGACTGGGTGTTGTGTTGTCCCAATCATCATCATTTCATTCCCATCGACGCGCAAGTCGCCGAAGTGGCGTCAAATCGAAAGACTTGCACCAGGCGTACGGTCTACCCGACGGGAGGCCCTCGTCACACATTTCCATTCCATCTACTGACACATTTCAGATCACGGCAGATTTCGTGAATATGATGCACGGAATATGCAAAAAGCTAACCTAAAGTTTCGTATGTGTTTTTATCGTATATTTGCAAACGACAAGACCGGCAATATACTGTTATTGGCAAATACACCGACGGCAAAAGATCGCAACAACAAGAAGGATTGTGCGACATAAACGAAAGTTGGTAGGAATGTTCTACTTATTCACAGATAAATTTCTTAATAAGTAGTATCTGGCTGTATGTGGTTGGGCTGCATTTATCAAATTCTGTTGTGGATTAAAAGAACAGTATGTAAATGGCCATGCTTTCACAGAGTAAATGTATCTTATTTGTTAACCTGCAGATATATTTCAGATCACAGCAAATTTTCGTGAATATGATGCACGGCATGTGCAAAAAAAGCTAACCTAAACTTTCATGCGTGTTTTTATTGTATGTCTGTAAACGACAAGACCGGCACTGTACTGTTATTGGCAGATTCACCGACGGCAAAAGATCGTAACAACAAGAAGGATTGTGGGATATGAACGAAATTTGTTAGGCATGTTTCTGCATCTGAAAGATGTCTGTTCAGATATTGTTCCAGTTGCATAAGAGTGCGAATCAGGCATGCTTTATATACACGCTGTAACGGTTCTGAGTGTGACTTACCTTTTACATTGGAAGTAGTGAGTCGACGTCAGTCAAGAAAGCGAAGACGAGAAAGACGCCATTGTCAAACGCCATTGAGTTTGAACGAGAGCGTGTAATAAGGCTACGAGAAGCTGGATGTTCCTTCTGTCATCCTGCAGAAAGATTAGGCAGAAGTGTAGACACTGCACATGGGTGCTGGAAGCGATGGTCACGAGAGTGTTCGATAGCAAGAAGACCGGTTTCCGGACGGCCACGTGTCACTACAAGACCATCGTGCCCGGAGTATGGCTCTGGCGCTTCGTACTGTATCTGCAGCAGCAATTTCAGCAGCAGTTCACACCACAGTGACAAAGCGAATTGTTACAAATCGCTTACTTCGAGGACAGCTCCGAGCCAGACGACCTGTAGCAGGCATTCCACTGACACCAAACCACCGCCATTTGCAACTTCAGTGGTGTCAAGCGTGAGCTCATTGGAGGGCACAGTGAAAGTCTGTTTTTTGATGAAAATTGGCTTGCGTCGGCTCCAATGATGGCCGTGTGCTGGTTAGGAGGAGGCTAGTTTATGGCATGCAGCCAAGTATAGGTGCTACGCAAACTGGACATACATCTGGAGTTATGGTTTGAGGTACGGTTTCGTATGACAGTAGGAACACTCTCGTGGTTATCCAGTGCACCCTGAGAGCAAATTTATACGTGAATCTGCTGATTCGATCTGTTGTGCTGCCATTCACGAACAGCATTCTAGAGGGTGTTTTCCAACACGATAATCTTCGTCCACATACCGCTGTTGTAACCCAACACGTTTATAGAGTGTCGACGTCTTAGCTTGGCCTGCTAGCTCACTGGATCGGTCCTCTGTCGAGCACATATCGGACATCATCGGATGTTAACTCCACCATCATCCACCGACAGCATTAACCGTCCCTGTACTGGCCGATACTGACCGAGCAAGTGCACCAGACGTGGAGCTTCATCCCACAAACTGACATCCGGCATCTGTACAACACAATTATGCAAATTTGCATGCTGTTTGCATGTTTGATTTCAACATTCTTGCGGCTACAGTGGTTGTTAATGTACAAGCATTTCACACTTGCAATGGCTTATCTCACTTCACACTTGCAATGGCTTGTCTCACGCTTACATTAACCTGTGATCTAGCAATGTTAATCACTTAAATATGTCACCTAGACAAAAGTATTCTCGAAATTTCATTACTCTACGTTAATTATTTTTTGGTGTAGCGATTTCTTTTCCGTCAATGTATGTGACAAATACTTGTGCCATTACCGCAGTAAGGCAGCATCCGACGAGTGCGTTTTCTTTCGGTTACGCATCTTTGGCTGACAAAACAGTTGAGCTTCACATCCAGAAATTCAAACCTGGGTGTAAAACAGAACGATGTTATTTTATGTTTATTTAATTCAATGAAAAGTGTCTATGCACAGTGTCAAACCCTTATAATCTGAGAAAGAGAAACTGTCATATTAAAAGACCTAAGCGCTTTTACGCCTTAGAGTGCAATACAAGTATCACCTATAGCGCGGTGAAACGGAAAATGAATGCTGCAAACAGCGATGGTTTGAAAGAGGAGAAGTTCGAATTTCAACACAGAGTACAAGTTTGAATGCGTTGTGCCCTGTAGTATTTGTGTATGGTTTCGCAATTACCCGCAGTGCTTTGTACCGGCAGTTTGTGAAAGCCTTTATCGAGTATCTGTTTGCTCTCTTTTTCTTTGTGTGGGACTCGTGACCGCAGTTAGCAGACCGATATCTGTTGCTGCAGGTCTTTGTTCTGCTACGGGGCTGCAATTATGCGCGCTGCGTGACTTTTTCATCCCATTACGGCGGTAATTCTCTTCATTCTGCGAACTGGATTTCTGACGTAGTAGAGCGAACTACGTCAACGCCTGATGAATAGCTTTCACACAACCGTGCTTCTTTTATTATATGAGTTAAGGCTTATGATACTGAAAGAACGGAAAGGGCTCGCTCGTGTTATTCTCCAAGTGATCAGACGTTCAGGGAGAGTGGAAATATCAACGACAATTTTGCAGTGTTTATCCAGAGAAGTTCACGTAGTGTTTTGACACAGAGAAATATTCATGTATGGTAGTTCATTATCGAATAATGTGGTAGTGATATTCTAAAATTTATTATGACGTCCAATCCGTGACAGAACACTAATGATTTGTTACAGAGATCAAAATTAGAAGTTATTGTAGTAATTAATTTCTGTCTGTTAACTGTAGCTGTTCCAAATATTGACAGTAGATGAAGAATGTTAGCCGAATCCTTGTCATGCTAGGGACACCATACCTATTGTGGCGAGACATTTATTCTATCATTAAATTGTAGCTATTTCCTTTGTAATTACAGTGCCTCCTTGATTGTTTTGATTACACGCTGAAATGTCGTTATATGAGAGCAAGTGTTTGCGTATGGTGAACTCGAGGGATGCGTAAACGTCAGACTTTGTCTCTTCTAGAAGTAAAGAATGATAATTGTTCCACAGAGTGCCTATAGTAGTTCTTAATAGGTGCTGACATCACACTGAAAGAACACTTTGTTGGATGAGAACCTGTCATCTGCTTCTACCTGTGTCTGCCCTGGTACTCTTTAGCAAAACCTCCAGAGCGCATCAGAGAACCAGTCATCCTGCCATTACGGGAAACAATATTCATTCGATACCACAGACATTCTTATTACCATCCACGTATTTCCGAAGATGATGTCCTTAAGCATTAAGCAATAAATGTCAAAAATTAGTTTGAGGAGCTAGAGGATGAAATGTTAGGTATACACTGGTATCTAAATTCGTAAGCTTGGAATATTGTCGGGTTATTGTACTCTGTATTGAAATCTGAAGTATTTGTCTCAAGGCAATGGGTCAATTTCTTTTATGGCCGATCGTCCTACAGAATTTACAAGTATTGTTTCACAGTAGGATTCTCGCTGTTTGAGATGCAGGAGGTACTCTACACCATATTAGGTTGCTCTACCTGTTTATTTTGTCACGTTGCTTAGGACGACGTTGCAGTGAAAACGTCCAGATTTTTTAAATACTGTAGTGGTCACCTTTTGCATCTATATCCACTTCAGCATCTATAGTCGGCAAGCAACATTACGGTGTGTATGGTGAAGGGTAATCTGTATATCACTGACTCTTCCCCATTTTCCTGTTCCAGCCGCGAATGGTTCGTCGAAAGAATTATTGCTCTTAAGCCTCCGCGTCAGTCCAAATTTCTCTTGATTTACATTCATCTTCATTTCGCGATATATACGTAGGAGGGAGCAATATATCGGTCGGCTCTTCTAGGAACGTAGGCTGACGAAACTTTAACAGTAAACCACACCGTGATGTCGACGGCTCTCTTAAAACGTCTGTTTTTGGAGTTGGCTGGCGAGGGAATCGTACGAACTTGCCCACACCGACTGGATTCATATCGTCAGGGTGTTAGGGCAGGACTAGGACTTCTACATATGTAAGCAGAAAGACGCAGATCTCAATCGTTTTCGAGATGACTGGTTTTGAAAATTTTGGGTGTGCTTACATACAGGGTGCGGTGCTTAAATCCTGACAAATTTCAATTTGAATTTCCCGCCATATCGTAGTTCCGCCGCAGGTTGCGACAGGCGTTCTTGAAACCCATAGGCATCTAGTAAACAGTCAGAACCTCAAAATGGCCGAGATGTTAAGAACAAGTGCAGAGTAAAACCGTAGAGCTGCGATTATCTGCACCTACATGGATACTCTGCAAATCACATTTAAGTATCTGGCAGAGGGTTCATCGAGCCACCTTCACAATTCTCTGCTATTCCAATCTCGTGTAGTGCGTGGAAAGAACGAACATCTATATCTTTCCGTACGAGCTTTGATTTCCCTTATTTTATCATGGTGATAGTTTCTCCCTCTGTAGGTCGGCGTCGACAAAATATTTTTGTATTCCGAGGAGAAAGTTGGTGATTGGAATTTCGTGAGAAGCTTGCTCCGCAACGAAAAACGCCTTTGTTTTAATGATGTCCATCCCAAATCCTGTATGATTTTAGTGACACTCTCTCTCCTATTTCGCGATAATACAACTTTTCGGTGTACTCCGTCAATCCTATCTGGTAAGGATCTCACATCGTGCAGCAGTATTCTAAAAGAGGACGCACAAGCGTAGTGCAGGCAGTCTCCTTAGTAGATCTGTTACATTTTCTAAATTTCCTGCCAATAAAACGCAGTCTTTGGTTAGCCTTGCCCACAACATTTTCTGTGTGTTCCGTAATTACTAGATATTTAGTTGAACTTACGGCCTTTGTATTTGATTGACTTATCGTGTGACCGAAGTTCAACAGATTCCTTGTACCACTCATGTTGATGACCACACACTTTTCGTTATTTAGGGTCAATTGCCAATTTTCGCACCATACAGGTATCTTTTCTAAATCGTTTTGCAGTTTCTTTTGAGCTTCTGATGGCTTTACTTGTCGATAAACGACAACATCATATGCAAACAACCTTAGACGGCTGCTACGGCTGCTCAGATTGTCTCCCAAGTTGTATTTATAGATAAGGAATAGCAAAGGGCCCATGCACTACCTTGGGGAACACCAGAAATCACTTCTGTTTTACGTGATGACTTTCCGTCAGTTACTACGAACTGTGACCTCTCTGAGAGGAAATCACGAATCCAGTCACATAACTGAGACGATATTCCATAAGCACGCAATTTCACTACAAGTCACTTGTGTGGTACAGTGTCAAAAGCCTTAAAATCCAGAAATACGGAATCAATTTGAAATCCCTTGTCAATAGCACTCAACATATCATGCGAGTTGAGCTAGAACGATGATTTCTAGATCCATGTTGACTGTGTGTCAATAGACAGTTTTCTTGGAGGTAATTAATAATGTTCGAATCCTGCTGCATATCGACGTTAATTATATGGGCCTGTAACTTAGTGTATTACTCCTAACGAAAGTCTTGGCGCTGGGCGTTCGCCCACTGAAATTTTCGATTCTTGTTTTCGATATTGTGAGCAAGTGTAATGCTTCGGGGAAGTCTGGGGAAGGTTCTGCTAACCCTGCGAGGAAATCTCATTCGAAGAAACGCTTGTCACGAACTGCGGCAGTCATCGGAAAGGCTCAGGCGCTGATTTCGGAGGACCTGGGCAGTCGCTGACGAAACTTGCGTAAGTATTGAATGTCAGCGAGCGAACAATGTGTCGGATGGTAGAGGAGGACTTCATACGAGCCATATAGTCCAAAACTGGCTATCGGATAACTTTGGCATGTTCTGGTCAAAGGAGTTCAGGCACCCGAATAGCCGGGATTTGAACCTCTTCGACTACTAAGTTTGGAGCGTAGTCGAAAGGGCTGCCAACAAGACGAGGCACCCTAATGTCGTGCCTTTAAGCACAGGTATCGAAGCAGCATTCGAAAATGTGGACAGCGCTGATTTAAAGAGTGTGTGCGGTCGCTCCAGGACAAGATTGGAGGAGGTCATTGCGGCTAAAGCGGGTTACATCGAGTAATGTTACTCTTGAAAGATACTACTACTTATATGTAAAGAGATTTTCATTTTCATTTATATTTTGTTTTAATAAATTTGCTTTTAAAAAAAGTTTCATTTGACCGGATTTAAGCGCTGTGCTTCGTACGGTCGTTAGTACTGAAGAAGTCCACAGCCGAGCGGGTAAACTTTTCGTTTCATATGCGCGATTGCTCTACATCGAATCTTGCTCTACGTATTTTTTTCATTGCCTCGTAATTATAATAACATATTTATTATGACTTTGTGAAGTGTTAGTATTTAATGATGCATTTATTATTTTCATTTTATTTATCCTGCGTAAAAAGAGAAAAATTTTTCGTAAGGAGATTGGAAATAAAAAATGCATTCACGAGAACTCTCAATCAATATAGTCACTTTATTTATGTTATTTTATCTACATATGTGGCAAGCATAATGCGTACCTTATGGAGCACTGCACTAATCATGATGATACTGATCATAGAAACATGGAAAACGATAGTTATTGCGATATACTGCACATCTAATGAACGCCGAATTTTTACATGTGGACGGTTTTTTCAACGTGTTTGTTGCTAAAGAAATTTGGTGTATATTCCTAAACGGTTCTCGGTCATCACACAGTTTCACGGCGTACCAAGCATATTGAAGTTTATAACCGAATACTGGTGCAGACAACTAATAGCGTATGATTAATTGAATTTTTATGCAGTCTTCTCTAGAAACTATCTCTCTGTTCTGTTCGATGACGAACGTGTTATTTTGTTTCATGTTATAAGGTTTTTCACATGCCTGTAAAAATAAAAGTCGATAGGTTGCACCAACGGAGTATATTTTGGAGGAATTACTTTAATACTGCACTTTAACACGTCACTTAGGAAATCCTAGTATATAGCTGTAGTGAATTTGCCGAACTTTGAAGACTTTATAGTAACGTTTTTGTATTTGCATGCGTACTCACCAACTGTTTTTTTTTTTACCCTTGATTCAAATAAGCCAATAGTCTCTTGCAAAACGGCTTTCAGGATAAAGAGTATGAAAATAATAAAGGAATCATTAAATGTTGATAGCGTACACAATCATGACAAATCTGTTGTTAGAAATACGTGGGTATGATAATAAAGTACCAGAAGCGAGATTCGGTCAGAGACCTTCCACTTACGTAATTAACCGCTTACTCACTCGGCTGCGGACTTATTCAACACTGGCGGCCATACAAAGTATATCTGCAGGTCTAAAACATTTAAACTTGATTTTTTTGAAAACAGTTTGAGAATGGCTTCTTTGTGTTTATATATGTTAAAATACTAGACGTGCCCTGCACAGCCTGTCAGTATGAATGAAATCGGTGAGGGTAAGTTCGTACGGTACCGTTGTACCGTCTTCTTGACGCTTTCGCACTTACTAAATCAATCTGTAACGAAACACACTACTCTTCTTTGGATCGTCTCTATTTCCTCTATGAATTCTATCTTGTACAGATCCCGGACTGACGAGCAATATTCAAGTATTGTTTGCACTAGGGTTTTGTAAGTTACCTCCCGTGGAATATATTTCCGGAGAAGTCTTCGAATGAATGTAAGTCTGGCATCTTCTTTACTTGCAGTTAGTCTTACGTGGTCATTCCACTTTAAATCACTCCGTATGCGTACTCCTAGATATTTTATGGATGTGACGGTTTCCAATTATAGGTCTCTTTGATTATAAAAACTATTTATTCATAACATGTAGCGTTCCAATTTTGAAACAGTCTATTGCGAAAATGTTAAAAATCAGAGTATACATACAAAACTGTGTTTACATTACTCCAAACATGTGGCAATCACATACTACAATCACGCATTCAGTGCATGTCAAAATCTTTAATATATGTCTGACTTTTATACATTAAAATCACGTTCATAGGCTGAATATTCAAGTGAAACAATGCGTCTACATTAAATAAGAAACAGATTTCATACATAGTAAAAATGTCGTCGTCTATGTAGCTGTCAACGTTGTTGTCATCTTCTGCATAAATAAAAAAATTGGGAAATTGTGGCAAGGACTATGGGACCAAACTGCTTAGGTCATAAGTCCCTAGGCTTACGCACTACTTAATCTAACTTAAACTAACTTATCCTAAGGACAACACACACGCCCATGCCGGGGGGAGGACTCGAACCTCCGACGAGGGGAGCTGCGCGAACCGTGACAAGACGCCTCAAACCGCACGGCTACCCCGCGCGGCCTCTGCATAAATAACATTAAACTACAACACATGTTCACCGTACTGATGGATCCCGTGGCTAATTGCGGAAAGAACGTATTCGAAGGTCAAGTTTTTTGTCTGATATTGCCAGAGTTCACACACTGAGGTGACGAATGTAATGGGATAGCGATAAAAAAATGTTCAAATGTGTGTGAATTCCTAAGGGACGAAACTGCTGAGGTCATTGGTCCCTAGACTTAAACACTACTTAAACTAACCTATGCTAACAACAACACACCACACACACACACACACACACACACACACACACACACACACACACACACACACATGTCCGAGGGAGGACTCGAAACTCTAAAACCGCGCGGTCCTCCGCGCGCCGGGACAGTGATATGCACATATACAGATGGCGCTGTGTTGCGCACACAAGGTATAAAAGGGCAGTGTGGAGCTGTCGTTTGCACTTAGATGATTATGGTTGCACGACAGGAATTGATAGACTTTGAACGCGGAATGGTAGTTGGAGCTAGACGCATGGAACATTCCATGTCAGAAATCGTTAGGAAATTACGTATTCCGAGATCCATAGCGCCAAGAGTGTGCCGAGAATACCGAAGCTCAGGCATTACGTCTCACAACAGAGAAAGCAGTGGCCGACGGCCTTCACTTAACGACCGAGAGCAGCGGCGTTTACGTTGAGTCGTCAGAGCTAACAGACAAGCAACACTGTGTGAAATAATCGGAGAAATCAATGTGGGAGGTACTACGATCGTATCCGATACAGTGTGGCAAAATGTGGCGTTAATGGGCTATAGCAGCAGACGACCGACGCGAGTGCCTTTGCTGACAGCACAACATCGCCTGCAGCGCCTCTCCTGGGCTCGTGACAAGATCTGTTGGACCCTAGACGACCGGAAAACGGTAGCCTAGTCAGATGAGTCCCGATTTCAGTCGGTACGAGCTGATGGTAGGTTTCGCTTGTGGCGCAGATCCCATGAATCCATGGAACCAAGTTGTCAACAAGGCACTGTGTAAGACGGTGGTGGCTCCATAATGGCGTGGGCTGTGATTACATGGAATGGACTGGCTCCTAAATACGGTCCAACTAAACCGGTCATTGGCTAGAAATGGTTATGTTCGTCTACTCGGAGACCATTTATAACCATTCATTAAAGTCTACGTTTCTTCCACACGCACCGGGTCGTGATAATTAAATTGCAGTTACTCACTGAGGTCCAGTGCGGGTTGTAATTATCGTATGTCAGCGAAACGTAGTAAATATGCTAATGCATCGATGAGGAACCGATTTACACTGGAAAAAAATAGTTCCAATCTTGGTCACCAAGTACAAATATGGCGCTGTAATCATGTCGTCGACATCTCCGGTGTTCTTATTGAACAAACTGTGTAGGAAGCCCTTAATGATAAAAAAATTGTAATACTTTTTGCACTTGTTTTTTTCTGCCCATGTCCTGTTCCGAATACATTACATATGGGACCTTTCTAGACGTCTTTCATGCATTCACAGCTCCAGATTTGCACCTGGTCGCCAAAATTAGAACTAATTCTTTTCCAGTGGAAATCGCTTTGGCATTAACGCATTACAATATCTGCCACGTTTCGCTGCCATGCGATAATTACAGCCCACAATGTACCTCCTTGAGTAGCTGTACTTTAATTATAACGATCCTGCAAGACTAAAAGCAACAGGACTCCACGAAGGAACAGCTGAGTGAGAATTGACTTGCAACTGTCAGCAAAGACTTTGTTCACGGAGCGCCGGTCGCTCGGTAACCTTTCTCTCTGGTCGCCGAAAACCAGCGTGCAGGTATTATACGCCCTGCCCGAGTGTGTGTCCGAGAAACGTGCACAGCCGTGGCTAGCTGCTATTATAAGCCGGCGTGTAAGACCCGTGTAATCAGCAGTTGTCGGACGTGTGAGTAACGCCAGGCGGGCGCCAAGGCTGGCTGGCGGCTTGTAAAATGCCGACAGATCATATCGCCGACCCGTGATCGACTGGTCGCGCTGCGGACTGCCTCTCACTATTTGCTGGTATGCCGGCCCTCCGAGGACTGACCGAGTGGCCTCGGCGGCATGCAGCTGTGTGGCGACCGCAAGGAACGGCCAAATTCAGCGCACCACTGCAGGAGGGGCTGCACCTGAACAAAGGGTGCTGAAACTACGAGGTGCTACCCAGAAATCAGAAGCCGTACACCTTAATTCCCAGCGTTACCTTTCAAATAGTCCCCTCACGGCAGAGGCTGAAAATACCGCTTCAGTGGTAAATTATTTTATTTTCATACGACCGGTTTCGGACTGTTATAAGCCCATCCTCACGTGTCGTAGCTGTGCTGTGGTCCCCGAGCGCCGCGTGTACCATGCGCGGTGTGCTGCCTATGAGCGCAGAACAGGGACCACAGCACAGCTACGACACCTGAGGATGGGCTTATAACAGTCCGAAACAGGTCATATGAAAATAAAGTAATTTGCAACTGAAGCGGTATTTTCAACCTCTGCTACAATGCTCAGTTGCGGATGTTCTGCCAACAGGATTGTTTGTAGTCCTCTCACGGTTGTGTGCGACACTTCCAACGATTTTCCCTTTGTCGGAAGCAGTGCTGAAAGTCTTCTGGCTGAAATGTGTCCAAAATTAATAGTGATTCCGCTTGAGTTTCTTCTATGGAGCCAGAATGTCCATCTTTCAACTTCAGTTTTATTTTCGGGAAAAATCGCGAAGTCCCAAATCGGGCGAGTAGGATGGGTGACGGACAGGGACTCCTTCACAATGAGTGAGTTGCTTTCAGGTGCATTGTCATGATTAAGCTATCAGTTTTTCGTTTCCCATGCCCCAGGCAGTTTGTATGTAAAACATTCCTTCACACTCCTAAAAACGCAGCAGTAGCACTTCTCTATGGCTTTCTGACTACATGGAAGAAATTCGTTGTGGACAATCCCACGAATGTGCTACTGCGAACGTCATTTTGAGCCACTAGGGGGGGGGGGGGGGTGGATGATGTCAACCACTGCAAAGACTGTTCTATTGTTTCAGGTTCATAATCGTACAACCACGAATCATCGGCAGTTATGACGCTGGAGAGGAAGTTTGGGTCACCTTCAACTGTTGTCTGTAATTCATTGCACATCTGAACCAGATTGCCTCGTTGGTAGGTGCTCAAAAGACGAGGAACCAACTGTAATGCAATCGTCCCACGTTCAGTTCATCCGCTAAAATAAGTTGACGTGTCCCATACGAACTTCCAACGATTTCATAGACACTGTTGCCTGCCTTCTGTCCTTGTGGGTCAATTCGCGCTTTTTTGCTATTGTTTGGGGAGCCGTGCCTGATGACGGTCGGCGCGCGTGCTTGTCATCCTCAACAGACTTATGATCGATCGTCTTCAAATCAGGTAAACCATTAAAATATTGTCGCTAGGCTCAAAGCTTACTGCAAACATTTTCGCTAACCATACGGTGGGTTTCAGCTGCAATTTTACGGACCTTAAAACCAAGCTTAATACTTATCGTTTGTTCCTTCAAGTTAACCAAAGTGCACGCCTGAAAACCAAAGGTCGCGGGATCGAACCGCGATCGATCCACGGATTTTGTTAGTCTGCTTTTAACCTAGCCTTAACCTCTCAACAATGTGAAGATTCGGTGGGAATGACACGATGTTCGGATTCCACATTAAACCGTAGGCACCCTTTCCCCGATAGAATTACTGTGGTATTACGGTATTGTAATTATTACTTTATGGACCGCCTGACAGCAACTGAATGGAACACAATTTTAGTGCCATACGCGTTTCGCCTTTATTTTCTGCAAGGCATCTTCAGTGGCCTGTAAGATGTACATATGTTTGCTGTTTGATTTACATTTTGGTCACTGTACCTATAAGTTATAAACAGTTCTGGTGGTTGGTATTTCTTATTAAGTAGTAATATTTTGAACTGTACTTACAGGTTGCGCGGACAATTTCCTTCATATTACGCTCCTGCTGCATTTTTTGTGTAGTTCTTCTTCTCCTAAATTCCAGTTTGCGGTTTTTTCCCACATTTCACAGCACTATGAACTGAAAACTTGTTTCGATGCAACGTTTTGGTTTGTGTTGCCGACTGTCAGATGTTATTGCCAAAGATCGAATGTTATCGCCAAACTTTTGAGTGTAATTATTGAAGTATCTGTGATCTGTCTGTGTATGCATTTGTGTATGTGTTTTGGTGTAATATAATTTTTTTGTGGTCTATGTGTGTGTGTGTGTGTGTGTGTGTGTGTGTGTGTGTGTGTGTGTGTGTGTGTGTGTCCAGATGGCGAAGGGAGGAAGAGGTCTTTGATTTATTTATTTATTTATTCTTTTTTTCTAGCTGTGTGAGAGGGATGACATTTTTTTATCTTACCGTTTCTTTTATTGAGTGTTGTAGGGAACCTGTCTTGATGTTATCATCGTTTGATGTTATCGTCATTCCGGATACCTAAGTAGTGGTAAATAGCATTCGACATGTGTACCCGTCGAGGCTCGCAAATACCTTAGCCTCCCAGGTCCCCGACTCGAACCCGTTAAATTTTTTTCTGTGGGAGTATTTAAAAAAAATGGCTCTGAGCACTATGGGACTTAACTTCTGAGGTCATCAGTCCCCTAGAACTTAGAACTATTTAAACCTAACTAACCTGAGGACATCACACACATCCATGCCCGAGGCAGGGTTCGGCCCTGCGACCGTATCGGTCGCGCGGTTCCATACTGTAGCGCCTAGAACCGCTCGGCTGCTCCGGCAGTGGGTATTTAAAAGCTTTAGAGTATTCTAGCCTTGTTGATAGTCTCTATAAACTCCGGGAAAGCATTGTGGATGGTTGTCAATGCATTGGGAACTCGCCTGAGCTTTTTGAAAGAGTGCGGACATCGACGTGGAGACATGTTGGAGTCTGCCTTCACGTGAACGGTGGCCATATGGAGCACTTGTAGTAATTGTCCTCAAGTGTGTCTCTGCAATTTGGATCCTCGGGGAGAACTTTATAAGGTGTTCATGTACTCAATCGTAATACGTTGTATTAGGGAAACAAATGGCTTCTTGAACCTTGTTTAGCTGGCCGGAGTGACCGTGTGGTTCTGGGCGCTACAATCTGGAGCCGAGCTACTGCTACAGTCTCAGGTTCGAATCCTGCCTCGGGTATGGATGTGTGTGATGTCCTTAGGTTAGTTAGGTTTAATTAGTTCTAAGTTCTAGGCGACTGATGACCTCAGAAGTTAAGTCGCATAGTACTCAGAGCCATTTGAACCATTTGAACGACGAGATACCGGCAGAAGTAAAGCTGTGAGTACCGGGCGTGAGTCGTGCTTCGGTAGCTCAGATGGTAGAGCACTTGCCCGCGAAAGGCAAAGGTCCCGTGTTCGAGTCTCGGTCGGGCACACAGTTTTAATCTGCCACGAAGTTTCATATCAGCGCACATTCCGCTGCAGAGTGAAAATCTCATTCTGGAAACATCCCCCAGGTTGTGGCTAAGCCATGTCTCCGCTATATCCATTCTTTCAGGAGTGCCAGTTCTGCAAGGTTCGCAGGAGAGCTTCTGTAAAGTTTGGAAGGTAGGAGACGAGATACTGGCAGAAGTAAAGCTGTGAGTACCGGGCGTGAGTCGTGCTTCGGTAGCTCAGATGGTAGAGCACTTGCCGGGGAAAGGCAAAGGTCCCGAGTTCGAGTCTCGGTCGGGCACACAGTTTTAATCTGCCAGGAAGTTTCATATCAGCGCACACTCCGCTGCAGAGTGAAAATCTCATTCTGGAGGCATTTGAACCTTGTTTATTAGGATTATTGACTTCTTCCATTGTCATCTTCTCGCCCATTTCTTTTGTACCTGTAATAGTTAAACACCCTGTTCACACTTGTTGTTATGGACGACAACTAATTGTATTTGGGGCCGCGCGGTATAGCTGCGCGGTCTGAGGGCGTCTTGTCACGGTCCGGCGGCTCCCCGCGTCGGGGGTTCGAGTCCTCCCTCGGGCATGGGGGTGTGTGTTGTCCTTAGCGTAAGTTAATTTAAGTTAAATTAAGTAGTGTTAAGCTTCGGGACCGATGACCTCAGCAGTTTGGTCCCATAGGAACTTACAACAGATTTCCAATTTCCAATTGTATTTGGACGGAAAGTGTTGCAAGTTTGTAGGGAAGAAACATATGAAAGCATTTTCAGAAAAGTTCAGGTTTATTTCGTCAATACTGGCCAGTTTTGTAAATTAAGATTAGCCTTATAAATGAAAGTAAAAGACTCGTAAACTTCACAAAAGCGGTACAGTGGAGTGAGGAGTTACAGCTTTCTACAGAAACAACATCTGGAAACAGGAACACAGTGATGTAGGAGACGTGTAAGACTATGTGTTACTCAGAGTGCCGTCTCACAAGGGAGAAAGTTTAAGTTTTAACGTATCCTCTAGACCATAAGAGACAGAGCACAAGTTCGGGTTTGGGAAAGTTGGAGAAGACAATTGGCCGTGTCTTTTTCAGAAGAACAGATTCGCCTTTGCCTTAAGGAATGCAGGGAAACCTGCGAATATCTAAATGCGGATGGCCAGAGGGGGATTTGAACATCCTACCTCCCGAATGCGAGTCCAGTGTATAACCACCACGCCACCTCACTCGGTTGTCATCCCTTACCGTTACCGATGCTGGTCACACAGAAGTGGATCACGGTTATACTGATACCGGATACGCGTGATTCTTACTCTCCCACAGACTACAAAGGGCGATTGAAGTTACATAACTGCTACGGCGAGGTAGAAGCAGGCGTTGTACCTTACTCATCAGATTTTCACCGGCAGGGAAGCGAGTGAGAAGTACACGGCTAGGCACTTCACACGGTTCGCGGACAAGTGTTACGCAAAGGGCCGACACGAGCATCTACCCTTAGCTGCTGCCAGCGAAACTCGGACACGAGGAAGGTGTCGCTCTCCACTGAGCTGCTACGTCACGTCCTGCTCTCACGTTACACCTGAGTCGCAGCTTCGCTGAGTGGGTACCGGGGAACACACTTTGAAGGCTCCAAGTACAGGAAACCTGCGACCCGACTCATGTATTGATGGGAGCAGGCAAAAAAAGGAAAGCGAACTGTACATTTAATAAATCACATGCTTCTCAGCATACGGCCACCAAGATTCTTAACGATAAAACGAGGTGACATTTCTAACTGTGAATTTAGCTAGAAGTAGTTTGCTAGAAACAGAGTTTTACTTCAATAACCTTAACCAACGAAATTATCTTGTGAGGGTCCACCTAGTGCAGCCGTTTATTTTCTTGTGTCATCAAATTAGGAGCTTTTGATGAGTATGAAAATCGAGAAGCTCGGCGGACTACAAGTGAGAGAAACGCCATGTGCTATTACTCGCAGAAAATGTTCCAGAAGTTGTCTATTAGAACGAGCATCCTGATGTACCGTTAGAGCTGACACTACCAGGTAACTAGCTGTGCCAGTAGCGGCCGCAGGGCAACGTCCCGATTGTCGAAGAGCTTCGAAAAGCCAGCGACGAATAATGAAGACAATGAAAAAGACACTACAACCCTTTCAGATTATTGTTGATCATTGCACTGTATTCGGGATATACTAATGCGCCAGGTCAGCTCTGATTGGAGCTACATTGAATTGTAGTTTATATTGAATTAAAAATAGCCAGCGACCTAAGAGGCGAAATAATTGAATTCGTTTACGAACGATGTACATTACTTGAGTTGCAGCAGTCTTTTGTGATGTGAAGTCTGGTGTTTATTGTAGTGATATCATTCTGCAGTGATCGTTTATTAATGTTTAACTTCGAACAGTTTATTTAATTCGAAGTGGAGAAATAACCAAAAGAACTAGAAGTAAATTATTCTTATAAATTTATATACTCTCTCTGATCACGCACAGTGCTGCAAATTCATCATGATTTGAAACCAGATACGATTTCTAGATAGGATATATATTAGGCCTCTTTTGGTGGCGTCAGCACCTAGTTCGGACTTCACAGTTCTTGTGCGGCCAGGATTGGGAAGGTTCTAGTGTGGGCCATCAATATAGCCTAAGAACATATTTTTACATACACCTCCCTTCAGGCAGACCGCCACAGTCTAGTGACAATACTCCTTGCGCACGACTTACATCATATAGCTCACAGCTGAGGACATGATTTAAAAAGCCATTTATAAATTTTAAAAACTGCCATGAACTATAACTTAGCCACGACCTGAAAAAGGTACGGGAAAGACTTGTCCGAAGCAAAATTGTAACAAACAACCAGAAAATCGAGAGAGTGAATGGATCTATTTTTTGCGATATAGTGCGTTCACAAACGATTAGGACATTCCGGAAACAATTGAAAGGTTCAGTTACAATTAATGCTACCATATACAGAACATTAAACAAAACATTGAGCGAAGAGTCCTAATTAAGTTCTACGAAACAAAACCAATGCCATCCATACTTTATGGCAATGATAGTTGGACAATAACAGCTGGAAATAAACGAACACAAACTGCGAAAATGAGGTTTTAAGAAGAGCATCTGGATATAGACTGTCTGATACGAAAGAGAATAAACTATTTTACACAGACCAGATTAAGATACATTTAAATTTCCTGGCCATTGTTGTAGTACTCAAAAAGCGTACAGGCACTCACCACGTCCTCGCAAGAGATTCATTCACATTTAGCTATTTGCAGAATTTTATATAAGATCATCTACAACCTCTTTAAATCACATTAACATAGATCTTCATTAGCGTTACTATGACTGTAACAACATACACGTAACTTTCAAAATCAGACGAAATAAATAATGAGTCGCCTTCAAGTGGAATATCTGATAACGAATTACTCGGTTTTGTTGAATGGGGTAGTCCTGTGTAATCCCGCAGTGCTTTTTCTGACAAATTGTGCACGTCAAATACGTTCGTCGTCATTGTTTTGTTTTACTGTACTGTGCTGTCGGCGTAAATTAATGATAGGTAATAAACGTAAAACGGTGTCAGTTGAGACCAATAAATCACAGGACACAAAGTACCAATGTAATTTCACACGCGCTCTCGCTCAAATAAGTTATTCTAATGAGCTGTTATTCAGAACAAGACAGCTAGAATTATCGCGCAGTACAAAGCGTATATGTTGACATTTACGTTCGCCATGTCATCGGCTCACGAACTCGAACGTCTTAAACATGTTAAAAGTACCTGATAATACCAGAATGAGATTTTCACTCTGCAGCGGAGTGTGCGCTGATATGAAACTTCCTGGCAGATTAAAACTGTGTGCCCGACCGAGACTCGAACTCGGGACCTTTGCCTTTCGCGGGCAAGTGCTCTACCGTCTGAGCTACCGAAGCACGACTCACGCCCGGTACTCACAGCTTTACTTCTGCCAGTACCTCGTCTCCTACCTTCCAAACTTTACAGAAGCTCTCCTGCGAACCTTGCAGAACTAGCACTCCTGAAAGAAAGGATATTGCGGAGACATGGCTTAGCCACAGCCTGGGGGATGTTTCCAGAATGAGATTTTCACTCTGCAGCGGAGTGTGCGCTGACATGAAACTTTCTGGCAGATTAAAACTGTGTGCCCGACCGAGACTCGAACTCGGGACCTTTACCTTTCGCGTGCAAGTGCTCTACCATCTGAGCTACCGAAGCACGACTCACGCCCGGTACTCACAGCTTTACTTCTGGCAGTACCTCTTCTCCTACCTTCCAAACTTTACAGAAGCTCTCCTGCGAACCTTGCAGAACTGGCACTCCTTTCTTTCAGGAGTGCTAGTTCTGCAAGGTTCGCAGGAGAGCTTCTGTAAAGTTTGGAAGGTAGGAGACGAGGTACTGGCAGAAGTACAGCTGTGAGTACCGTGCGTGAGTCGTGCTTCGGTAGCTCAGATGGTAGAGCACTTGCCCGCGAAAGGCAAAGGTCCCGAGTTCGAGTCTCGGTCGGGCACACAGTTTTAATCTGCCAGGAAGTTTCATACCTGATTATAGTTTCACAGGCAGCGGAAGATATGTTTCGGCAGGCATAGAAAGGATTTTCTTTGGACGTAATGTGATGTAGTTAAATGGAAATCCTTGGAAATAATCTACTTTATACTGATTATGAGAATAGTGTTGCGTAAATTTAGAAAACCGGTGTTGGAGGAAATCTGTGTGATAAATCTTACACCGTTATTGCATACATCACACAGGTGTCATAAGAATAAGATAAGGAAGACATTTGTGCAGTCTGTTTCCCTTCACTCCGTATGCGATCGAAGTAGGGCAGAAAATCTCTAATTTTGGTACCAAGTACTCTGCGTCATGCACTGTGCAGTTGTGTATCTGCAGCTGCAGAGAACCTAATTACCCCCACACCTGTCGGCAGTGTCTTTAAACGGAAATGATTAGCAAAAATTAGTGACCTTCGGAAGATACTTTTATAAACACACTTTTGAAAACATTTTAACATTTCTAGTAATACCGTTCGCTCGCTGTCTGCCAATATTTTCAGCAATTATGCAAGTCCGAGTTTCGCTGGCAGGAGCTAAGGGAAGATCCTCGTGTCGGCTCTTAGCATAACACTTGTCTGCGAACCGTGTGAAGTGCCATACCGCCTAACGGACCAATTCATTATATTTCATCATAAGCCAGACGAAAACTTTAGTTCCTCTTGCATCTAGTTTTACTGGCGAAATTTGAAATGACTTTTATAGTTGGCTTAACAACTTTTACAAGACGAGTCTGACCAAACGTACTGGCATTAAAATTTGTAAAGAATTCACCTTCAGTATTAACTGTGCAGTGCATGAAAAAGCCATCGTAGCATTAAGCGTAATACCCTTAAGGAAGATGACTTTGCAGTACTGTTGCACGACTAAAGTGACATTGTCTACATTAATCAAGATATATGAAAGAAAAAACACATACATTCAGTCGCAAATCTTCGTTTTTGAAAACAACAGTGTTTGGTGACAGGGGGAAATATTTATCCTGTCTTATTTTATAAGAAGCTGAAACTCAGGCCGCCACTTTGACTAAGTTAAGATCCATTGCATTTTAAAGCTTGTTAAACCAGTTGTCACAATCACGATTTTTTGTAGCACTTCTATGCACCACACCAACAAAGCAACAAAGATAGTTGCCCCCTCGTGTTCCTTTCATCGCTGGTCCAGTGTTCCGCCATGAATGATTCATCTTTGGTGAAATGCTGTATTGTAATATGGCACCAGTTATCTTGAATCCCTTATGAAAGTAGATTTGAAATTAAAAATGCATATTCACCAAGCTGTTATACTACTGTAATTATTTATCACCATCAGTCACACTTTTCGCAGCTACTATTGTTAAATTATTAATAAGAAATGGAAAGTCTCACCAGTATCGTGCGAGACTTAGTGATCCAGTATACAGGGTGTTACAAAAAGGTACGGCCAAACTTTCAGGAAACATTCCTCACACACAAAGAAAGAAAATATGTTATGTGGACATGTGTCCGGAAATGCTTACCTTCCATGTTAGAGCTCATTTTATTACTTCTCTTCAAATCACATTAATCATGGAATGGAAACACACAGCAACAGAACAGACCAGCGTGACTTCAAACACTTTGTTACAGGAAATGTTCAAAATGTCCTCCGTTAGCGAGGATACATGCATCCACCCTCCGTCGCATGGAATCCCTGATACGCTGATGCAGCCCTGGAGAGTGGCGTATTGTATCACAGCCGTCCACAATACGAGCACGAAGAGTCTCTACATTGGGTACCGGGGTTGCGTAGACGAGAGCTTTCAAATGCCCCCATAAATGAAAGTCAAGAGGGTTGAGGTCAGGAGAGCGTGGAGGCCATGGAATTGGTGCGCCTCTACCAATCCATCGGTCACCGAATATGTTGTTGAGAAGCGTACGAACACTTCGACTGAAATGTGCAGGAGCTCCATCGTGCATGAACCACATGTTGTGTCGTACTTGTAAAGGCACATGTTCTAGCAGCACAGGTAGAGTATCCCGTATGAAATCATGATAACGTGCTCCACTGAGCGTAGGTGGAAGAACATGGGGCTCAATCAAGACATCACCAACAATGCCTGCCCAAACGTTCACAGAAAATCTGTGTTGATGACGTCAGCCCACACATGTACAGTACAGTACATACTGACGAAACTAAAATGAGCTCTAACATGGAAATTAAGCGTTTCCGGACACATGCCCACATAACATCTTTTCTTTATTTGTGTGTGAGGAATGTTTTCTGAAAGTTTGGCCGTACCTTTTTGTAACACCCTATATGCGTGATTGCGAACCATTTCATTTAACATTTTAGCCTGTTTACGCCCTTCTGTTAAGCTCAGCTCCGGTGATAAACGAAATTTTTTCTTTGGCTAAATCAGTGTGGGATACAAAATGAGAAACTGGAAACAACTGATAGTATAATCTCAGTGGTTTTGCACGTTCAGTGAAGTTACTAAGCATCAAAGGTGATGTCTGACTCAGTTTTACTCAGTTTTATTACAGTGCTTTATGTTAACAACATTACATAAACTAAATCGCAGAAATAGCATTAAAAGTACTGAGCAAATCACAAAAAAATTATCTCTGGACGTTGTAAGTTACGTTTAAATGCGATGTAATTAAAAGGAAAATGTAGTAGTGGTTCATGTTTTATTAAGCACTTTGTTTTTTTTTTTTACTTTTTTTCTTTTCGCTACCAGTCCGGGACTATACCAAACAGCTCGTTAAAAAAATGGACTTCGGATGCTGCGAAAACAAGCAAATTTATGTAGACCTTAACATTAAATAAAAAGTGATGGACTAATTTAGTGATATCTGTCTCAGTCACATCTGATGAACAGTGAGACCGTGTTCAACTTAAACGAATACTGCTTAGTTCTATAGACAGCTTATAGTGTGTTGACAGCGATCATAGTGCAGTAATGTGTAAGTGAGAAGGCCTAGTGATTAAGGTATTGGAATTGCATTTGGGAGAGGGAATTATATGCTGGACCAATCGTCACGATTTTGGTTTTATATTTTTAGATCGTCCGGCCAAATCACTTTGGGCAGACGCTGCGGTAGTTTTTTCCTCCATGTTCTAATCAATACTAGTTTGTGTTCAGTCTGTAGTGATATCATCGCCGCCGGCATATTGAACCCTAACCTTACTACATACCACATCCTATTCGCTCTAGTAGCAGCGTCCTCTAAATTCTAAATAAAGGGTATGGGTCATAGATGGCAAAAGACTATCTTCCCCATTTTTAATCCTCATCCCTACTCTCACCCGCTGGAATTTGGCTCAAAAGAACTCTGGAATGGGCCAGATCCCAAAGAAAGAGTCTGCCCTGGCTTCGGACAGAGAATGAAACGTACGTGTATGGCAGACACTCAGAGGGGCTTCCGGAAGCCCATGGCGACGCTAGGCAGTCACTAGGAGCGCAATGAGTAGAAGGAGCTGCACACTCTTAGATAGCGAATCGGCAGGAATTAAACGGGTTACTTGCTCAATGAGAAAACGATCATTACTATCAACGGAGGGCTTGAGGAACCTAATCTGATCAGGTTAAAGAAATAAATGATCTAATGAATGCATCGAACTGGACGAAGAGAGGAAGCTAAGGAGTAAACATATTGTTACATCGGCGGGGTGGGGGTGGGGTCTTTGGAGAAGGAACACCTTTTCAGCTGCAGATGCTCCAGGGAGAGAATTATCAGACGTCTTTTTAATGTTGTCACGCACCTTTACCAGAGCATATTTTTGATTTTGGCTGTGCAGGCAGGCACAAACTGCATAGATACCATATTTTTTAAATGTTCATTGCATTTACCTGCGAATACCGACAGCTAATGCGATAAGTATAAACTTCTGAAGAAGGCCACTAAGTGCCCGAAACAGGTCAAGAAATTAAATTTCTTGTATGTAACTGGTTGCTTATTATTCCATTAAAGCTAATAAAATTCAACGAGTAACAGTGCTACACTTCTTTCACGGGACAGAACTGTGACCGGTAACCTATGATAAGTGCATGACACACAAAGTACGTGTAAAAAGTTCAGTAAACTGATCAGCATTTCAGTGGGAAAGAGTGTTAAAACGATGGTATGTGCGTGCGCATGGAAAGGTACAGTATGTCGAGAAGTGACACATTGTGTCAAGCACTACAAATTTTCCCCTGCTGCAAATCTAACAAAATGTAAAGATCCGTCTCGTACATTTACATCGATAATCCGCAATCCACCTTATGGGGCCTGGCCACTAATACTAATTTCCTTTCCTCTTCCACTCGCAAGTAGAACGAGGAAGAAACGACTGTCTATATGCCCTAATTTCTCGTATCTTATCCTCGTGGTCCTCACGCGTAATGTATGTTGGAGGCAACAGAACCGTTCAGCAGTCAGCTTCAGATGCTGATTCTCTAAATTTTCTCAGTAGTGGCCTGCGAAAAGAATGTCGCCTTGCCTCCAGGAATTTCAGTTTAAGTTCGCGAAGCATCTCCGTAGCTTGCACGTTGTTCGAACCTACCAGAAAGAAATATAGCAGCCTGCCTCTGAATTGCTTCGATGTGCTTCGTAGTGTAACACAGCAGCGTATAAACCCTGAGATTTCTTGTGAACTGTAAAAAAAATGGCGTCGGAGGCGAATGTTATGTTGGTACAAGCGGACGGAGTGTAACCAAGAGAAAAAAAAGTTTATCATTGATGTAAACATTTTAGGACATAAAGGGAAGTGTTGATGTTGCATCACGTTAGGTCCCACCGTCCAAAAGCATAACAACACCTAATATCGAGCAAGTGTGACATATGGTGGCACAAAACAAGCGACCGTTTAAACTGACACTGGAGAACTTGGGAAGTAGTTAATCTAATTGTGGTTATGTTAATTTGTGCCATGTAAACTGAAAGGCACACTACAAATAAAAGAAAATTCTGGAATAACTAAGGGGAATGCTATATGGCTGCTACGATTTGCAGAATGTATAAACTCTGTATATGGCACCAAGCTGTTCGAGGATTACGCTGCAGTTCAAAATGGTTCAAATGGCTCTGAGCACTATGGGACTTAACTTCTGAGGTCATCAGTCCCCTAGAACTTAGAACTACTTAAACCTAACTAACCTATGGACATCACACAACACCCAGTCATCACGAGGCGGAGAAAATCCTTGACCCCGCCGGGAATCGAACCCGGAAAGCCGGGCGTGGGAAGCGAGAACGCTACCGCACGACACTTAGTGCCGTGACAGGTGGTCAATGTAAATAAATATAGCGTATTGTGAATAAATAGGTGGCTAGAGTAATTATTGTTAGAGTATATGGGGGCGATAAATCACTGAGTACAGAAACTAATGTAAACTATCTAGAAACATTTGTCCAGATTTTAAGGAAAAGCTGGTACCAGACAGAGATTCATTGAAGGAATCCTAAGAAAATGTGATTCATCTACGAAATAGCTGGCTTACAAAACATTCATTCGACCAGCTATTGAGTACTGCCCGTCGTCTGGGACCCTTACCTTTTGGTTTTGATTTAGATGGGTCTTCTCAAATGCGTTCTGCCCGCTTCTCGGTGTGTGATCCGAGGGTGGCTTACATGACTCCACAATGTACTAATTATGCGTCTGAAGTCTCGCAAGCCATTCTGGATCGACCTTTGGGTCACAGACGCTTTCAGTGTCACCAAGAAGTGGAAAGAACGGTGGAATGAGCATCCACCTCATAACGCCCAACGACGCAGGAAACAGGTACTGATCTTCCCCATCGTGAATGGGCAATACTCAAACACATTCATATGGGATAAGGGAAATTTGGCCACACCTTGAAGAGGTGGGGTTCTTGTGAAAATGCTGCGTGTAACTATGGTGCGCGGGAGCGGACCATAGGACATAATATTAGTTTCTCCATGTTTTTCGAGAGTGCTGTTACTCCGAAACTGAATTCTCAACTAGCGATAGGCTGCTCCAGTTGCTAATACAATAAGTGATCAAATGTATCCGGACACCCCTATGTAATGAGGAATTGGCCACTAGATGTCACGACTGGCGATCCTGCCAATGTAAAAGGAGGCTAAGAGTATTGTATTATGGGTAGAGAAGCAGTAAAAGCAGAAAGGGTCGTTCAGGAGAGCTCAGTAACTCCGAACGTCATTGAGTGTAACCTGAGTAATAGGGTCATCAAGGACGTTTCAGTCCTTCTAAAGCTGCCAAAATGATAGTTGGTAATCCCATAGTGAACTGGAAACGCGAAGGAGCAATCACAACTAAAGCAAGTCCGGGCAACCTCATGTACTGGAGAAGTGGACAGTCAAGCATTACGGAAGATGTTCGTAAAAAAACACATGCAATGAGTCGAAGGACTGACACATTAGTTCTAAAGTGCTACTAGCAGTCCAGCTGGAAGATCGATTGCGTTCAGAGAATTGAAAAGAAAAGGGTGCAACATTCAAGTAGCTCCTTACAAGCCACACATCTCTGTAATTACGTAGAGCGACGCTTCAAGTGGTGTAAAGGGCGACGTCATTGGACAATGGATGACTGTGAAAGAGTGATTTGGAGTGATGAGTCACACTACACCTTTAGGCAACCCGATTGAAAGGTTTGGGTTTGGCGACCTCGTGAGGAACATTGCAAGCAATGTGCAGTGCCAACAGTGAAGCGCAAAGGTGTTTGGAATGTGAATACAACCCTGTATACAGCGTATACTGGAAGAACAGTTTAGAGACGATAAATGCTTGTAACAGCACTACGATGCACCCTGTCATAAAGCTGAACCTATGAGGCAATGGTTTGTCGACAATAAGATTCCTGAAATGGACTACCTTGTCCACAGTCCCGATCTGGACTCCAATAGTACATCTTGGACACCTTTGGGATGAGGTGGAACGTCGAGTTTGCCGCAGGTCTCAGGGTCCAACATCATTAGATTTTCTAGTTTCACCTCCTGAGGAAGAATGGGCTCCCTTTCTGCCATTGGTAGTGCCCCTAGCAGAGTTAAAACCACCACAAAGATGGAGGGTGGACACATCTCACAGTTTCAGATCCACTCGAAAATGGCCCGGATGTGAAGACTGAAACCGTTCGTTGACTTAAATAAAGGGCATATCAGTAACGGGAGCGGTCTTCATTAATTAAATGGGACATACTGCGAAGAAATGTCCATCACAAGCTTTTAATGGCAGTCTGAAAGACTTCCATGAGGTGACACGAGTACTGCGAACTGACTGTCTGATTCAAAGATAACCTGTAAATGTATGTACTTGTGCATGTTTTGTTAAGCCATACGGTAACAATAAAAAACCAGGTAGTATTAATAAAGGAGATAGAATGACCCAAGAAGCGCAGCGCATTTTCTAATGGGTTCATGCACAAAGCGCGAGGGCCTTACGGAGATGCTTATAAAACTGTAGCAGCAGATGCTACAATAAAGTCGTTGCGCTTCGCGGAGAGGATTGTGTGATTTTAGGCTTCCCTGGAATTTGTCAGTTTGAAAATGTCTGCCTGAACATATAAACAAGGAAGCTCTCCGAAGTATCGCATCATTTGGACGACGCTTAACACTCTGAACAGAATTACTGTTAAAATTACAAGAGCGCACTTCCTAGAACTGTCAGAAACCATATTATTTCGTCCCTCGCACATCAGGCGAAACGACCATAACGGGCAAATCTGAGAAATTCGAGCTTATACGATGGCTTAGGAGGAGATCGTTCGTCTCTCGTACCATAAGACAATGGGCGCGTTTCACCGTGTGCTCGTACACTAAGCTTCTCCCGAGAATGACGTTATAAAGGAGACGCTATGCACCACAGAGAAGTTTGCTGTTAAAATTCCGAGAGTAGACGTTTCAGAAAGGAACAGGTAACTTATTACCTCCCAGACACGCACATGACGGTGAAGTAAGAGAAATTAGAGCTCAGGCAGAGGCTTAGCAACAGTCGCCCTGCCCGCGCACCATTCGCTAATGGAACTGAGGCGGATGGTGTACGTTGGGTTGCCTAAGATAAGGTGCATAAGATATTTTCCGGGCCAGTTTTATTTTGTCCACGCTGCAGAAATAGCGTAGCCGGAAACTGCTGGAGATTACAATGACATATGCTTCTTCTACTGACAGTCTTCACAGCGGTCAGAATATCATGCTACTTGTATGAGTCAGAGCAGGTTAGACATCCGCCAGGACCCTAGCGCACAACAGGCCGCATCTTATTTCGTTGGACATAAAAGACATTAGACAGGATTGTCCGATAGATTCAAAAAGCCTGTGTCTTGTAGATGTTGCGAAAAGAGTATTGTATCTAATGACGATTACTTCAAATGTGAATCAAGGGATTTTGTTTGTAGAGGTTTTTCTTTTTTGTAATACTGTTAACGAACTTTTAGACTCCTTTTGTATCATTCCTTTCCACGTTGTCTGTAAATTACTTCTTTATTACTAACTCATGAATAATTTAAGTTTATTACCTAATTAACCAAGTAAATTTTTGTTTGACTACATGGAAAACTGAAAAGAAAGAAACAAAAAGGATTTATTCGTTAAATGATTCGAATAGATTTATCGACTTCTGTCATTGCTGTTTTATCACAATTGGTAAACTGACAAAATTCACTATGACGCTAAAATTTAGAGTGAGCAGATAAAGATGAAACGTATTAGAATTTGGCTGTGGATCACAATCGATTGTTGCGCAGTTGGAAGCAATTAGGTACATTATAACTATTGCTTTTAATTATTATTATTTCGCTAGGGCCACGTACAACGTTACGTCTTGAGTTCTTGTCAAGTCCTTCGGAAGATATTACTGTCGCAGATGTCTTCTTTGGTATATATAAACCAGGGTTTTATGGTTTTGGGGTTTGAATCAAAAGAGTGTAAGAGCTTCTTGCTCAGCCTGTTCCTCTCCACTCGTCTGATATGCCTGTAAAATCGTACATGTCCTTTGTAGATTGTGTCTGTAACTTTCTCTCTTTTGCCACAGACTTCCTTTTTGGATCCTTTTTTGTGGATACCATTATTGTAATTGGAGGCAATGATTGGCCTACTGATATTATACATTTTCTTCTCCATTTCTTCGATAAGGCCGTTATTTAGATTTAGGGATATGGTTTCGCCTGTATAAGTAAGTGCTGGCTTTAAAACCGTTTCATAGTAACGTATCTTAGTGTTTTCTGTACGGAATTTTTAGTTGTAGACAGTGTGCGACGATCGGTCGGCCATTTCAAGTTTAAGTATTAGTTCCTTAGGATCTTCGTTATCTAGTCCATTTTTCATAATGGTCTCACCGAAGTACTTAAATTTTTCTGCTCTGATGATGTCATCACATTGCGTTCGGAGTTTTAGGGGACATCTTTGATGTTAGTCATTATATTCTTTTTTTCCACATGATATTTGCAAGCCAGTTTCTTCTGCGGTTGCCTTTAACAGTTCTATATGTATCGTAGCAGTTTCTGCATCGTTTGAGAGAATGGCTGTATCACCGGCAAAACCTAGACAGTCTACCATGAATCCCCTGGAATTAGTTCCTATTTTCGTCACGCTACAGTCGGTTCGCAACAGTTTCGTTCGCCAGGTGCCAACGATCTCTTCAAGAACAGCGTTGAAAAACATCGGAGGCAGCCCATTGTCTTGTATGTCCTGTTCTGATCCGGAAGGAATCTGAGAGGCATCCTAGGAACTCCAATTAATGCCCTCAGTTTAAGGTCAACCCAGAATTCATTAAGGATTTTGAACAGGATATCGCCGTCAATTGACTCGTAGGCTTTCTTCAAGAACACAAAGCCTGATACCTACCATTTAGAGATTAGTGTGTAATATCTGATGATGCTTTTGGCGTGACGGATCTGTTTGGATGTAGAGCAACCTCCCCTGAAGCACCCTTGGTGTTCCCCTCGACTTGGGCTTCTAAAGTCTCCAGGATGCCAAGTGAGAGAATTTTAAAAGTTACTGACAGCATGGATACTGCTCTGTAGTTGTCCATGTTTTTCATACCGCATGTTTTGTGCAATGGACGGATTAGAGCTCTCTTCCAGTCTTCGGATAGTTTTTTCTCAGTCTAAATTACTTTTATTTTCTGGTGCAAGGTTTCAAGTGATTCCTCAGTTCTGAAACTACTGAGTCTACTCAAGCCACATTGTTGTTTTTGTGTCGGGCAATGTGGCGCTTGATTTCGTATTTGTCATATGGCGTGAACTCTGGGCATGAATTCATAGGGTTCGATTTGGGTTTCAGGCTTATCACAAATTAGTAGTGTTAAGTCCCATAGTGCTCAGAGCCATTTGAACAAATTAGTAGTTTCTTCAACTTTTATCATCATTATTGTTATTATTCGCACGACAGATACACTGGTTCAAGCCTTAATGTTTGACACCAATTTTGCGACTTGAATGTCAATTGTCTTAAGGACTATTGTTTAGGCGACAGTGATGAGTGCGTGTGAAATATATTGTCTCTCGTTTTTGTTGCTGATAAGGTTAGAGAGAAGGGGAAACACGGCACCAGCACATCGCTCCCCGTCTTATATCTATCGTTCAGCACAAAGTACACGACTTCACGCCCCCCATCCAATGGATTAATCGCTGTCAGCGGTATCATATTTGCTCACTTCAGGCAGCAAATAGTCTAAGGCGAAAGCGGGGGTGTATTCTCCGGAATGGACATGGCCAATTTACTTTTCCCTCCATGTCCATTCCGAATCTGTATTCTATCTCTAATGATGTCGGCATCGATGGCACATTAAACTGTAATCTCCCTTCCTTTCACGCTATGGGACACTATGGAGAGGTTTCAGAGGAAGATGGCGCTCTCGACCTGGTTGTAAGGAGCTTTACGCGACCACCTCTCCTTCTTTCATCAGTTAACTGCTAGCAACCAAAGTTTCGTTTACCATCATTGCTTTTTGATAGCTATTACGTAGCTACGTAGCTACGCATGCAGATATTTAAGGCCTCTGATTACACTGATATATGAAAGAACGTGTTTATAATGCTCTAAAATGTCTGTAATGGCAACGAGTGTCAATGAAAAAGAGAGAACAAGTCTTGTGCAGTTGCCAAAGGTAATGAGAAGAAGGAGATGTAAGTCCGCGGAGTCGCTGCAGCTGAGCCATTAACGAAATGAGTCTCTGCAGATAGCCGGTAATCAGATCCTGAGTTGCATCCGGTCTCGGCTAATGATTTACGAGAGACGCGGACGTTACGGAGTGTCTCATAACGCCAAAACTAGTTTTGCGCCGTGGTTTCTTACGGGGCCCGGATGCTGCTTTTTGCTTCCGGCGTGTCGCATCTTATCTCGACTAATACATGCTTATAACGGCGATCGTTGGCCAGCTGAGTCACTCTGTGCGTGGGAAATTCACCCGTCCGCTTCTACTGTGAGAACGTACCCAGTGATCGGGTCTCGAACCCAGGACGCTGGCTGCAGGAAGGGCGCCCGGTCAGGCAGCCGGCACAGCTGACAGTTATAATTTCCAGTATCTCCCATCTCTCTCTCTATATTAGTTATTAGAAAAAGCAATCAGCACTAATAAATGGTATTTCAAAACAACTCAGATATTTTTGGTCGTCTACATAAATTCCACAAAATAGTCACGACAAATAATTTCTTCAACAGAGTATCGGAAGTGTAACAGAACTAAGGAGAAGCATAATCAGAAGTATTTGGTATACAACCATGTCTAAAATAAGTAGACAATAAATTAATAAAACTGCAAATATGTGTATCCAACAGAGCTGGAATCAAGACTTCCTAGCAGATAGGTATCAACTCGCTGTTCTTAGCAGGGTGAAAACTTCGTGTGTAAAATTAACTTCGAGAGTACCCCAGCGCAATATTAAACGGTTTTTACTCTTACCGATACGTGTAAATGATCAGATGGATGACATGCGAAGCCTCATGAGGCTACCCAGCGAGGTGGCGCAGTGGTTAGCACACTGGACTCCCATTCAGGAGGATGACGATTCAAACCCGCGTCCGGCTATTCCTTGATTTCCCTAAATTGCTTCTGGAAAATGTCGGGATGGTTCCCTTGAAAGGGCACGGCCGACTTCCTTCCCCATCCTTCCCTAAACCGATGGGCCATTGGACCTCGCTGTTTGGTTCCCTCCCCCAAATCAACCAGCCAACCAACCCATGAGGCTCTTCGCGGATGATACTTCCAAGGAATCAATAAAAGTTAAGTAAAAAGCATCTACATACTTTTCTTCTTATTCATTCATAAGTTCTCATGTTCCAGACTTCACGCCCGTCTGCGTTATGCCGAGCGTGCACTAGCGGCCACAGCGTTAGTTTAGCATTCCTTTTCAGCAATCCCCATCACGGTGTCGGTCCAGCTACCGACACTACAATTATTGGCGACGAGGATGGGATAAGGACCTTTTTCTGATTGCTTACATTTATTTCTGATTGCTTACATTTATTTGTGTCATGGCTTCGCCACATTCTCCAGATGTACTGTCCGAATTTTATCGCTTGCAGAATCAGCAGACGCAGGCGTTACTGGATGCCCTTGGACAGCTTGTCCAGGGTCAACGTACCATTCAAACCGATGCGGCCGCCGCCGCTTCACCGCTACCGCAGCCACAACCTGCCGTTGCACCGCCTTTTAGGCCCTACGACCCGAACCACGAGACCTGGCAAGAGTGGTCTCGTCAGTTCGCCTTCCACCTCGCTGCCTACAGAATTCAAGGTAATGAGCGGCAGCCGTTTTTGCTTTCTTGTGTCGGTGTGTCCACATACCGTGTGATAGTGAAATTGTTTCCCCGCCGCGACGTAGCAACTTTGTCATACGAGGAAATTTTGTCTGCATTAGATGCCTATTTCAAAGAAACAGTTAATGTGGTTGCAAAACGGTATACGTTTTTTCGTACAAAACGTACGGCCGGTCAAACTAATAGGGAGTGGGTAGCAACATTGCAAGGACTTACTAGGGACTGTGCCTTTGAATGTGACTGTGGTCTTTCTTATTCAGATACAATGGTGCGTGATGCAATTGCACAGAACGTTTCTGATGTTCGCATACGGGAGCAAATTTTGAAACTAGTTAATCCCTCCCTTCAACAAGTGATAGACATATTGGATAGACAGGACACACTTGACTGTGCTCAGGAATCTTTTGAAACTTCGCCAGCTGTGTGTAACATTAACCGTCCCGCCGGGCGCGCTCGCGCAACGCGGCCCGGTCAACTGCCCTCGCGGCCGTCCGCACAGCTGACGCCGCGCGCTAAGCCAGGTGTGCCGCGCCAGCACACACATGTAGTGAAATCATGCCCGCGGTCTGCTACTAGACATTCGCGTGAACATTGCCCGTCACGCCAAGCTATTTGCTTTTTCTGCAATAAGAAAGGACATGTTCAAAGTGTTTGCCAGAAAAAGCTCAGATCAGACAATCACAATCGTTCCAGGCCCTTTGCTTCGCGCCGGAATCGAACCAAGGACACTCAGGCTCGTGGACCTTCGCCTATGGACATTCATGTCGTTAATTCCACTTCGTCCAGTGACACTTTCTCTAACAGTGACAGTGATCGTCCCACAAAAACTGTGCGTCGACGTCGCCGGAAATCACGTCAATTAGCAAGTGATTCTGTACCAGTGTCTGTTCCAATTGCACAAAACAGTCGCTCTTGTCGTCAGCAGGACAATAAACTTTTTGTGGACTTAGACTTTGAAGGCAAAGTGATACCATTCCAGCTCGATACCGGAGCTGCAGTTTCATTGCTCAATCACGACACATACAAACAACTGGGCAAACCTCCGTTGCGTGCCGCAAATGTTAAGCTAACTACATATTCCGGACAGAAAATTCCTGTGTTAGGACAGTGCAGCCTTCTTGCAACATTCTAGGGACAAACAAAACTTGTGTCATTTTCCGTTCTTCGTTCTTCTTCTGCAGTGAACTTATTTGGTCCAGATTTATTTAAGTTGTTTAACATGTCTATTGTAAATCAGGTCCTATCAGTGAATCAGACTGTGCCTACAGACAGTGTTTCTCGGCTGTGTGACGAATTTGCAGACATTTTTGCACCGGGCTTAGGTTGCGCTAAAAACTATGAAGCACATTTAGAACTGAAGGTAAACGCGCAACCGAAATTTTTCAGGGCGCGCAATGTTCCCCACGCATTGCGTGATGAGGTCGCAAGAACGTTACACGATCTCGAATCCCAGGGTGTAATTGAACGTGTGCAAGCTTCTCTCTGGGCCTCACCCTTAGTAATTTTGCCAAAACCTTCCGGAAAATTGAGACTTTGCGTGGACTTCAAGGCCACAGTGAATCCACAGCTAGTGACTGCTACTTTTCCTTTGCCCCGCCCGGAAGATCTTTTTGCTAAACTGTGCCCGGGAAAATATTTTTCAAAGTTGGACCTAGCCGATGCGTACTTGCAAATACCGGTGGACGACGCATCCCAGCGCGTATTGGTGGTTAACACGCATCTTGGATTGTACCGCTTCAAAAGACTGCCTTTCGGGTGTGCATCCGCCCCTGCCTTATTTCAGCAATATTTACAAACTATTTGTGCGTCGGTCCCTACTGCAGCAAACTATCTGGACGATATAGTGATCTCCGGACAGACAGAAGAAGATCATCTTGCGAATTTACGAACATTATTTCAGGTCTTGCGGCAAAATGGTCTTCGCTTGAGGAAGGACAGATGTGTGTTTTTTGCTCGTGACTTACCATACCTGGGACATGTCATTAATGCCCAAGGCATACATCCAAGTCCAGAGCACCTCCGTGCCATACACGATTTGCCTTCCCCTCAAAATCTGAAACAGCTACAGAGTGTGTTGGGTACAATTAACTATTATCATAAATATGTGCGCAATGCCTCTTCCATTTCAGCTCCGCTTCATCGCTTACGCCGTAAAGGTGTTCCGTTCGTCTGGACGACGGAATGTGAACGCGCCTTTCGCCAGTTGAAATCGGCGTTGCTTTCTAATACTTGCCTTACGCCATTCTATCCCCAGAAACCCCTTTTGTTGATGGTAGATGCATCAGATTTCGGGTTCGGTGCTGTGCTTGCGCACAAAGTTGGCTCCCATGATCGCCCTATTGCCTTTGCGTCCAAATTGCTCTCGTCTGCGCAAAGAAATTATTCACAGATAGAGAAAGAAGCTTTGGCTCTCGTGTTTGGTGTTACTAAGTTCCATGATTTCTTGTATGGTCGTCACTTTACCATCATCACAGACCACAAACCTTTGACGTCGCTTTTTCATCCGAACAAGCCTGTACCTCCACGTACAGCGCAGAAATTCATTCGCTGGTCTATTTTCCTCTCGCAGTACCGCTACGATATCTTGTATCGGTCCACTGCTAAGCACGGAAACGCCGATGCGTTGTCCCGTTTGCCTGTTGCTGAGGATAAAGCATTCGATTCTTCCGAACTTGCTTGCATGTTCATTGATTCGGAAACCGATGAAGTGGTCGAATCGTTTCCGATTGATTTTCGTCGTGTCGCTACAGCCACAGCTGCTGACCCTGTCCTTGCTACTGTTTTACGTTTTGTTGCTACGCAATGGCCTTTGTCAAAGTCTCGGATCGAGGATCCGTTGGTTCGCCGATTTTTTGCTCACAAGGAGAGACTTTTTGTTCGACGTGGTGTTTTGTTGTTGCGTTCTGATAATGATCAGTCCAGAGTCGTGGTCCCACGTTCGTTACAGTCCTCTGTTTTACGGCTTCTTCACCAAGGACATTGGGGTATAGTGCGAACGAAACAACTTGCTCGTCAGCACTGTACTTGGTTCGGAATCGATGCTGCGATTACGAATATGTGTTCTTCGTGCCCGGCGTGTGCCGAACAACAGTCCGCACCGCCGCGGAAAGTCTTTGCATGGCCAAAAGCCACTTCCCCTTGGCAACGCTTGCACATTGATTTTGCTGGTCCATTCTGGAATGCTCGATGGTTGGTTCTGGTCGACACCTTCAGTAATTTTCCTTTTGTTGTCCGGATGTCTTCCACGACGTCCTCCGCCACCATCCAAGCGTTGTCTGCTATCTTTTGCATTGAAGGTCTTCCGCAGACTATTGTTTCAGACAATGGCCCACAATTCATGTCCGCAGAATTTCAGTCATTCTGCCAGGCCAATGGTATTCAACATCTGACATCCGCGCCGTTTTCGCCTCAGTCCAACGGTGCCGCTGAACGATTGGTCCGGACTTTCAAGTCACAGATGTTGAAATTGAAAGAGTCGCATTCTCGGGAGGACGCATTGTTGCTCTTTTTGTCTTCGTATCGCTCTCAGCCCCGAGATGGTCGCTCGCCGGCTGAGTTGCTCCACGGTCGTCCTCATCGCACCTTGATGTCTTTGCTGCATCCGCCGCATCAGGTTCCTGCGCAGCGGCAGACTCCTGCTTTTGCTCCAGGCGACGTTGTATTTTATCGCAACTATCGAGGTTCACGGCGTTGGCTCGCAGGGCGCATTCTTCGCTGCCTCGGCCGCGCGAGGTATTTGGTTTTGGGGGCCTCTGGTGAGGTGCGTCGGCATCTCAATCAGCTGCGCCTCTGTCGTCGCTCGGGTTCTGCCGCTCCCCGTCTGCTTTCAGCGACGGTGCCGTCCGGTCAGCGCCCTGGGGACCCATCTACTGGCTCGCCTCATCCCCAGGTGTTACCGACGATGCCTTCCATTTTGCCCCATGGCGACGCGCCGCCGCCGCCGCAGCAGCAGCAGCAGCAGCAGCAGCCGCCGCCGCCGCCGCCGCTTGTTCTCCCGCCGGCGCCGCCCGCATTCGACGCTTCGTTGCAGCCGCCAAGCGCCTCCCAGGGTCACGCGCCGCCGATCGCTTCCCGTGACCAGCTGTCCTCCGCCATGGAACTCCCGACCGCTCCGGACCACATGACGTCATCGCGCGTCGGCTACCCCGACGCAATGGAGGTCGCCACTTCGGCCCCTCATGTTTCTTTACGGGCGCATACACCGCATGTTGACGTGCACCCTGGACTAGTTTTGCAGGCGTTTCCTAGCTCCCCTCGGACCGGATGGCCGGGTGCGGGTGGCACAGCCTCGCCTGTTGTTAGGTTCCCCACCTCGTCGCATACGTCAACATGTGGTCCTCCCCACGGCGGGCGGAAGCCTTATCTCACGACCGTTCGCCGATTTGCGGGGGAGGAATGTGGTGTCACCGCCAGACACCACACTTGCTAGGTGGTAGCTTAAATCGGCCGCGGTCCATGTAGTACATGTCGGACCCGCGTGTCGCCACTGTGATCGCAGACCTAGCGCCACCACCAAGGCAGGTCTCGTGATACGAGAGTGGACTCGACCCCAGTTGTACGAGAACCAAGCTACCGCCCAGTTGTACGCGAACCTAGCTATCGCCCAGTTGTACGAAGCCTTTCTCTCTCATTAGCCGAGAGACAGAATAGCCATCAGCTAAGTTAATGGCTACGAACTAGCAAGGAGCCATTTGTATCAGTGCCTATAGCTTCGAGTATTCAAGAGAGATGTATTCCAAGGAATCAATAAAAGTTAAGTAAAAAGCATCTACATACTTTTCTTCTTATTCATTCATAAGTTCTCATGTTCCAGACTTCACGCCCGTCTGCGTTATGCCGAGCGTGCACTAGCGGCCACAGCGTTAGTTTAGCATTCCTTTTCAGCAATCCCCATCACGGTGTCGGTCCAGCTACCGACACTACAATACTCTTGCATTTGGGAAAGGTGCAACACCAGAAAGCTGTAGAAAAATACAGGAATACCTGTAGATGATCGACGATTTGTGTAAGGACTAACAGTTGATACAAAAAATTGAATGAATTCTGTGTGTAAATGTGGAAAGGCGTATTAAAGTTCGACTATGCTTTTGGCAATAAGTCTTAGGACAAAGTGGAACGACAAAGCAAAATTACACTGACGAACAAAAGAAGTGAAGCACGTAAATGAGGACGAGGGAACGAAACGAAACTTCACGGGTTGTTGAGAGGGTACATGATTATTACTATGATTATTTCAGCGGTTACAAAATCGAGTCAAAGGTACAAAGAACAAATTATGAATGAACTTGTCAGTATGACGTTGCATCCATCCGGCCTGGATCCATGTACGTACTGGGTTGGGGAAAGGTGTCATAAAACCCTTAAATCATCTGAGGCAAGCGTGGTCCCAACTGGTCAAACAGGTCCTTAATATCCTGCATAATAGCACCGTGACGGGGCTGACGTCCAAGCTTGTCCCACTCATGTTATATCTGGGACAGACCTACAGATCTAGTTGGCCACGGGAGTACCTCAACATCATACAGACAGTTCATAGAGACGCGTGCAATGTGCGGACGAGCATTGTCCTGTTGAAAAATGGCACCATGATACTGTCATATAAGAGTTAACACAGGAGACCCATGACGTACGGTTGTGCCTTCCGAGTTCCTTTTAGAGTGTGCAGATACAATACCTCCATACTTGGCTGTCATATAGTACCAGTAGCTCGACGAAAATCTGTATCTACCGAGCGAGGTGGCGCAGTGGTTAGACACTGGACTCGCATTCGGGAGGACGACGGTTCAATCCCGAGTCCGGCCATCCTGATTTAGGTTTTCCGTGATTTTCCTAAATCACTCCAGGCAAATGCCGGGATGGTTCCTCTGAAACGGCACGGCCGACTTCCTTCCCTAAACCGATGAGACCGATGACCACGCTGTCTGGTCTCCTTCCCCAAACAACCAACCAACCAACCAAAATCTGTATCTAAAGACTGGAAATTAGCACAGGTCACTCCAATATTCAATAAACGAAAAACGAGTAATCCGCTAAATGATAGATTCAAATCACTGAGGTCGATATGCAGTAGGATTTTCCCCATGGACTGTGTTCGAAGATTATGAACCATCTGGGAGGTAGCGGTCTGTTGACACATAGCCAGCAAGGATTCAGAGAATATCGTTCTTGTGAATCACAGCTAAGTCTTTATTTGCACGAAGTGATGATGGCTGTCGACAGGAGATTTCAAATGGATTCCACATTTCCAGATTTCCTGAAGGCTTTTGACACAATTCCTCACAAGAGACTTCTACTCAAATTGCCGCCTTTGGAGTATTGTATCAGTTGTTCGACTGGATTCGTGATTTCATGCCAGAATGGTCACAGTTCGTAGTAACTGAAGGGAATTGAGCAGCTAAAACAGAAGTGATAACTGGCGTTCCCCGAGAAAGTGTAATAGACCCTCTGCTGTTTCTAACCTATGTAAATGATGTACGAGACATTCTGAACAGCCCTCTTTGATTGTTTGCAAATGACGCTGTCCTTTACTGTCCGGTTAAGTCATCAGAATGCCGAAACCCATTGTAAAATGATCTACACACTACATCTGTATGATGCGAAAAGTGGCAGTTGACTCCGAATAAGAAAAAGTTTGGTGTCATCCACATCAGTACTTCAAGAAATTCATTAAATTTCGATTACGCGAAGAATCAGACAAACCTAAAGGCTGTCAGTTCAACTAAATACGTAAGAATTACAATTATGAACAGCTTAAGACAAACTAAAGACCTTGTTTTACTGGCAGAACACTTGGAAGATGCAACAGTTATACTAAAAAGAATGCCTACAATACGATTTTCCGTCCGCTACTAGACTACTCCTGTGCGGTGTGGGATCTTTACCAGATAGGATTAACGGAGGACAGCAAAGACGTCCAAAGAAGAGCAGCTCCTTTATACTATTGAGAAATAGGGGAGCGAGTGTCACGGGTATCATAGGAGAGCTCAATTGGCAATCATTAACACACTGAAGAGACAAAGAAACTGGTACACGTGCCTAATATCGCGTAGGGGCCCCGCGAGCAAACAGAAGTGCCGCAACACGATGTGGCATGGACTTGACTAAAATCTAAAATAGTGCTGGAGGGAACTGACCCCATGACTCTTGCAGGGCTATCCACAAATCCGTAATAGGACGAGGGGGTGGAGAGCTCTTCTAAACAGCACGTTGGAAGGCGTCCCAGATATGCTCGATAATGTTCATGCCTTAGGAGTTTGGTGGCCAGCTGAAGTGTTTAAACACAGAGAAGTGTTTCTGGAGCCACTCTGTAGCAATTCTGGACATATATGGTGTCGCATTGTCCTGCTGGAATTGCCCAAGTCCTTGGAATGCACAATGGACAAGAATGGATGCAGGTGATCAGAAAGGATGCTTACGTTCGTGTCAGCTGTCAGAGTCGTATCTAGACGTATCAGTGGTCCCATATCACTCCAACTGCACACGCTCCACAACATTACAGTCCCCTGCAGACATGCAGGGTCCATGGATTCAAGAGGTTTTCTCCATGCCCATTCGATACAATTTGAAACGAGACTCGTCCGACCAGGCAACATGTTTCCAGTGATAACAGTCCAATGTCCGTGTCGACGGGCCCAGGCGAGGAGTAAAACTTTGGGTCGTACAGTCAGCATGGGTACACGAGTCAGCAAGGGTACACGAGTGGGCATTCGGCTCCGAAAGCCCGTTTCGATGATGTTTCGTTGAATGGTTCGCATCCTGACATTTTTTGATGGCGGAGAATTGAAATCTGCAATAATTTGCGGAAGGGTTGCACTTCTATGACGTTGAACGATTCTCTTCAGTCGTCGTTGGTCCCATTCTTCCGACTATAACACCACCTTCAGACTCACTTAAATCTTGATAACCAGCCGCTGAAGCAGCAGTAACCGATCCAACAACTGCGCCAGACATTTGGTGTCTTATATAGGCGTTGCCGACCGGATCGCCGTATTCTGCCTGTTTAAATATCTTTGTACTTGAATACGCATGCCTATACCAGTTTCTTTGGCGCTTCAGTGTATAACGGCTTTCTCGTTGCGGCGAGATCTTTTCACGAACTTACAATCTCCAACGTTCTCCTCCGAATGTGAAAATGCCGGGTGATCAAAAAGTCAGTATAAATTTGAAAACTTAATAAACCACGGAATAATGCAGATAGAGAGGTAAAAATTAACACACATGCTTGGAATGACATGGGGTTTTATTAGAAAAAAAACACCCCATATTGCTAGACGCGTGAAAGATCTCTTGCGCGCGTCGTTTGGTGACGATCGTGTACTCAGTCGCCACTTCCGTCATGCTTGGCCTCCCAGGTCCGCAGACATCAGTCCGTGCGATTATTGGCTTTGGGGTTACCTGAAGTCACAAGTGTGTCGTGATCGACCGACATCTCTAGGGATGCTGAAAGACAACATCCGATGTCAATGCCTCACCATAACTCCGGACATACTTTACAGTGCTGTTCACGACATTATTCATCGACTACAGCTATTGTTGGGGGACATTGAGCATTTCCTGCAAAGAACATCATCTTTGCTTTGTCTTACTTTGTTATGCTAATTATTGCTATTCTGATCAGATGAAGCGCCATCTGTAGGACATTTTTTGAACTTTTGTCTTTTTTTGGTTCTAATAAAACCCCATGTCATTCCGAGCATGTGTGTCAATTTGTATCTCTCTATCTACATTATTCCGTGATTTATTCAGTTTTCAAATTTATATTGACATTTGGATCACTCGGTATTTTGTTGACACCGTGCTACACAGGGAGAAATGATATTTGTAATAAAATACGAGGAATCAGAGCTGGTACGGAAATATTTAATTGTTCATTTTATCGAAGCACTCATCGAGAGTGAGACTGTAGAGAAATAGGCTGAGGGCGGTTCGAAGAACCCTGCACCAGGCACTTAAGTGTGAACTGCAAAGTAGTCGTGTAGGTGTTGACGCTGCTCGGTTCGGCCGCACCTTGGCCTTAGCACTGTCAGATCCCACAGAGGCGTCGATACAGACACGCAGCGCGTGTGCTGTCCGCTGCGGACGGCGGACTGGCTCCGGTTCGGCGAACTGTGTGGGCCGCGGTGTTAGCGCGAAACGCCCGCTGGCTGTGCGACCTCTCGCGACCTCCTCCTCCTGCACTAGCCAACATCTGCAGCCGAGAGAAAGCACGCCCAGCGACCCAGCTGATGTTACGTGCGCCTCCTACCGGGAACTGGACGGAGAAACCGCGCGGCTGGCGGGGCGGTTCGGTGTTACCCCCAGCAGGGTCTCATTAATGTTTATGAGTAGTGTGAATCACATCTCGCAACGTCCGCAACCGGCTCACGGCAACGCCCCACTACTGACAGATGTTGCTGTCAGATACATGTGTTCGGTTCATTATGTTATTGTTCCCATATCGATCTGTAGTGACTTGCATTGGGAAGACGACTGATCGGGAGGCGGTACACAGAGAGTTTGTTTCTTTTCTCTCTTTTCCGCTTTGCGAAGACCGCGAGGCAAATATCATCGGCAGTTTATGTAACACCTCTACAGCATTTAGCCGGCCGGAGTGGCCGAGCAGTTCTAGGCGCTACAGTCTGGAACCGCGCGACCGCTAAGGTCGCAGGTTCGAATCCTGCCTCGGGTATGGATGTGTGTGATGTCCTTAGGTTAGTTTAGGTAAGGAGACTGATGACCTCAGAAGTTAAGTCCCATAGTGCTCAGAGCCATTTGAACCATTTTTTTCTACAGCATTTATGCAATTAGTACCCAAGCCAGAATATTGCCACTTGTCCGTATCGTGACAGTTTTTTTTTTTTTTTTTTTTTTTTTTTTTTTTTTTTTTTTTTTTTACGACAGATACCGAAAATATAATTCTGATTTCGTATTGAACGATAACCAGTGTTATGCGGCTTGTTTGGTAATGTGTCTTCGAGTACTTAATAGCGTTCGGAAAATGCCCTGCCATTGTAGCACTCAACACTTTAATTTTTTCTTTCCTTCGAACCGAAGGCTCAAAATGGTTCAAATGGCTCTGAGCACTATGGGACTCAACTGCTGAGATCATTAGTCCCCTAGTACTTAGAACTAGTTAAACCTAACTAACCTAAGGACATCACAAACATCCATGCACAAGGCAGGATTCGAACCTGCGACCGTAGCGGTCTTGCGGTTCCAGACTGCAGCGCCTTTAGCCGCACGGCCACTTCGGCCGGCCGAACCGAAGGTAACACTCCATTGTTTACACCTACAACGCAAACCTTTTCGTTTGGACGAAATGTTTGGAAACGCAGTAAGACTCAATTCTTGGATTTCACTTTGCTGAGTTCGGTAACAACACTCATACAATTGTTAATTCCAAAAATGGTACCCAAAAGGAGCAACGAAAATAGAAATATTGTATCTTTCAATTAAGTTGTATGCAACAGATTAATATCTACGTATTCAGTTCAACGCACAGTTTACTGCAAATATTATTACGTTCAAATCAGGGCAACTAGTGGTGATTTTGAATGTCTGCTTCTGGGAATAAAATGGTAGCTTTGGGCCCAGTTCGGAAATAATTGCAGAAAATCCAATTCCTAATTTGTGTATTCATAAAATTTCGAATGAAACGATAAATAAAGAACATTTTTATTATTCTTTCCATACGTATCCTGCAGGGAATAATGATGAACGACAAATGAAATGAAATTATCGTGTGGCATTGTTGGCTTGGAAGCCCCATCCGGGTAATTTCGGTCGCCAGGTTGCAAGTCTTATTTCAGGCGACGCCACATTGGGCGACCTGCGTATCGGTGATGATAATGAAAGGATAATGAGGAAAACACAACACCCAGTCCACAGGCGGAGAAAATCTCCAGCCCGCAAGGGATTCGAACCCGGGCCCGCTGCATGGGACACAAGCACGTTACCACTTTTTTTTAAAATCTCATTTTGTTCGCTTTTGTTCGTCGCATCTGCTCGGGGCGGACGTCATAAGACACCCTTTTAAGTTTGTTGTTGATCGATTAACTCTTTTTATTTTAATTACGGAGGGCAGCTACCCCTCTGACCGAACACGCTGAACTACCGTGCCGGCTAACTCAGCTAACAAGGCCATCTGACAAACATATCTGCTCTTTGTTAGCAGTTAGGGTAGCAACAGGGACAAACCTACTTTGAATGGACACCTTGTAAGGATAGAGCATCAAGATTTTACCGTGTAAAAGCAACAACAAAATTATCTCCCTTAGGAATTAAAATTGCGTATCACGCAAATGTAGGATTTTGACAGGCTTCTCTTCGACGATTCTTAATCCAAAATTATTAATAGACTGTCAACAATAAAGATTTTTTTGTTGTATAATTTACAATCAGATGGACACAGAATCATTTCAATGTATATTACTCTAGGCATCGAAATAAGTCAGGTTACGATGATTCACCTGTAATTAACAACTTTGGTAATGCATTTTGTTAGTGTTCTTGAGGAGGGAAATTATAGTGTTGCATTGATGAATACAAGAAATTCGCTTTTGTGAAATGTAGCCACTGTTCAGTATTCGTCAATCTTTCAGAAATTGCAGGTGTTTCAACCGTGGTTCATTCATGTATCTGGTACTTGTGTTTTTAAACCCCCAATGACTGAACAAATTTTGTTGTTTCCTATTATCATCGCCCATTTCAGCCGCGTGACTTAGCAGCTGAATGCGTGTTGCTTCTGAACTCAAAACAACGAAAATTACAAGATGTACTGCAGTTTGAGTCCAGTTTTCAAGTCCAAATAAAATCGCACCCCTCCAAGTTGTATGTTCATTCGTATAGTATTTATGGTGTCAAAGTCCGCCCCGATAGCTCAGTGGTAGGGTTACCAGCCCTCTGTAATAAAAAACTGAGTGAATGGATCAACAACGAACTTCAACGGGTGTCATGGGACGTCCGCCCCGAAAAAGGCAACGAACATAAACGAACAAAATGAGATTAAAAAAAAAAGAAAAGTGGTCAGCGTGACGGATTGCCGTCCTACGGGCCCGGGTTCGATTCCCGGCTGGAAGTTTCACTTCTCCGTAGTACTTTCCTCCGCTTCACAAGAGCGTCAGCTGGAGGTGCCATGGATCTGGAAAAATTCTTGCACGATTTGATTCAGTGATAAGTCGCAGTAGGCCATGAGACAAATGACACCGGTCCTACTGAGCATGTTTTCTTTCTAAATGGCTAGTAGCGCTTGGATACGTTCCAGAATGTGTTCGGGATACGTTTTAGAGCCACTGCGACAGACGTATATTAGACATGTACGACGCTAATAGGAGCTAATTATGGAGAGGGAAGGCGTTGGGTGGAGTAATTGCATTATTCCTCTTACAGAGGATTCTGACCTGTGGTGTTCCCGATCAGTCAACACAGACAATTATTCCACGAATCTACGGTAAAGGAAGTACGCATTTCTTATTCAACATCAGGGTGATTCTGTCGGACCATAGGGCCTCATTGAGTCTCGGCAATTTCGAAGCATTACAACACCATTCTCGCAGTGGTGTTGTAACTAAATAATGGTCGTTCTGGATATTCGGTTGTGAGCGAAAGTAAATTAGACAAAGGGTTTATTTTTAGTAGAATAAATGATTAATACTTACTAGTACTCACAAATCGTGGCTGATTATGAATATCTATTGAATCATAAATTCAACCTCTTCTATCTTATATTGGTGTTTTTCCATTAGTTCCAGCAAATCTGAGTTCCTATTGTCTTGATTAAGTGTAAAGTCGACATTAGTCATAATGCTGGTACGTGTGAAAATGGTATTGCGTATATGGCCACCAGCTGCTATAATTTTCTTCATGACTAAGCTTGTAGGCACTAGAATGTTCACTGCGCTGTGATTTACTCAAGAAATTATCTAATTAATTCTTCGCACTCATGGTCACACTAGCACTTTCACTGTCAAAGTACATGCATTAAGTAATGGAGGAACAGATGATCCTTGTGAGAAACCGTTTTAATATATGTCCAAGGACTGATTCGATCTCTGCTCACAAGGAGAACTGTCTGCCTACCCCACATAGCTCTGCTACGCCTTTTCCCACGCTTTAACCTGCGACTGTTCTCCCGCTGAATCGGCAATAAACCTTGCTGCGCCGCTTCCTGCCCGGCCTCTGAACCTGTCCTGTCTACTACAGTTCCACGAAGCGTTCATCGTCGATTTTATTACTCCCTCCGGGCTGGCTAAACACCAGACGCAACCGGAAGTCAGCGATCAAACGATGCTCCGCAAGGGTGTACCGTATTTAGCGCAGAGCAACTGTTGAAACAATCCATTTTTGTCTTTCTACTGACAAAAAGGAAAGAAAATCTCCAATTTTGACGTCCTGGACAGAAAGAGGTCGCGGGAAAGCGAATCACTTAACACTGGAAAAATGAAGGGGAGAAGCATTCAGCTGTTTTCTTGGAAGAATTGTCTGTAAATTGCCTTTAAGAAAATGTTGAAAGACTTAACTCAGAAGCAGGAGGTTTCTGAAATTCATCCTGTATCTCACCCAACTGAGTTTTCTGTATCTCGGTTTCGCAACCTTAGAAAAATAAAAATGAGTTTCGTGGTTCTATCTTCCTACAGCCGACCGATCACCGTTTCGTCTTTTGCCTAAGCTACCATTGAAAGGCAGTACTGGACAGGAATCCGTTTCCACACTTGAGACCATTAATAAGTAGTCCTTTACAAGACCTTTAAAGCTTCATTATAAGGAGATACCTACTGTGAGAAAGAATGACTTGTAAAAATTACGGGCTGTAAATTTGAACTCTGTGTATTCCCTCACCCAAAATAAAGACAAATTTACGGACTGAATTTCTTCGTTATTTGGATAGTTGAGAAGCACAGAAACAGAAATTCTAGTGGGAATTGTCTGTATGAGGATTTAAAGTCTGCTCGGCCCCCTGACTTGCTGTCGATCGAATTGTGTAGGTACCGAACGTGGATAAAGAAACTGTAAGAACGTGATAAAGTTCGCCAATATTCTTTACAACTTTCATATTTTCATTATTTTTCATTTTGTGTCTCTTCTTTTTCGATTTTGTCGCATTTAAACTTGAAACACATTAAGTTAATTTAATGAAAAGTTGAATATCAGTGTAAGCAGCGATGAAGGAGAAACTTAGCTCGCGTAGCAAGGCTGTGTGGGACACGGTGTACAAGATATTAGGGAATAACTATTGTGTTGTGAGATTACAATATTGCATTAATTCGTATCCCATTTGTGAAACAGGAAAAGTAGTAGGTCTCCTGACTTCCGAATATAGGATTCAGTTCTGCATTAATTTTATGATATGCGCCAGTTTTGTATGTGTATGGGTGTGTGGTGTGTGGTGTGTGTGTGCACCCCAGCACATCTGTTTTCTGTGAAATTGGCAAAGCGGTGACATGTAATCATAACTCTGGAAAGAAAGAGCGATTATAGCCGGACACAATTTACGATCTGGAAAAATATACCAGGGAGGGGAATTTTAGAGCAGAGGGACTGGCGATATGGAGGTATACGAGCCACAAACGAGCGTGTTGAGTACCTGATAGCACAAACCATGTGATGGACCCGTGTGACGATGACGATTGCAATGTAGTAACGTGCATTCTGTTCGAAGTCTCCATACACTGATACATAGAGTGTACAGAAACAGGGGGCGTCTGAAAAGAAGATACTGTGTCACTAGCGCGTCCATTGTTGTTTTTGGGCGAACCACTGTCGGCGTGCCTCTTTGTGCTGCCAGGTAAACGGTAACTACAACATTGGTACAATATTTCGCACTGACTGTGTTCAAAGGCCGCGCCAGAGAATTCTGTTTTAGCCGAGCGTGTACGACACTCTCTTGTTGCTGCTGGAGCTGCTGATTATGGGTTTAAAGAGGTTAAACATCTAGTGTCATTAGTCTCCGAATCAGTGTAACCCATCCGCCTGCATCTAGACTCCAGAGTGAATTCTATATGGATGTGGGACAAAGTATTCTAAATGTTAGCGTAGCATGCATCTGAGGCGGGACGCTCTTGTTCCTCTTCACATGTTCCGCAGTGTATATATACGCAAGCGCGCATTTTAGGTTATGTTTTCATTTAGGTACTGAATCATTTACTGCACTTTTTACACGTGCTTTGTGCATCTCCTATTAGTCTCGCCGACAAATCCTTCGAAATTACTTTTCCTACTCTGTGATATGTCCCACTCCCACGTTTCAGTTACAAAAAAATGGCTCTGAGCACTATGGGACTTAACATCTATGGTCATCAGTCCCCTAGAACTTAGAACTACCTAAACCTAACTAACCTAAGGACATCACACAACACCCAGTCATCACGAGGCAGAGAAAATCCCTGACCCCGCCGGGAATCGAACCCGGGAACCCGGGCGCGGGACGCGAGAGCGCTACCGCACGACCACGAGCTGTGGACTTTCAGTTACAAAACCATTCATTTGCTACTGGTGGCGACTCTATATCTGACACTCTCTGAACGTCATCTACTGCTGTGTGCTCTAAACATGTTCGTTAAAAGCATCTTTTTGCTGTTTTCGCCATATGTATTGGCATATTATGCCCAATATACACACAATCCTGTAAGCACGGTTCTCTGCGAATAGACTTAAACGCCCAACATTACTGCTTACAGTACCTCCGTGATGATCTTGCTGTCAACGGAACTTTTAACGTCCAACTAGTAAACAAACAGCAAGCGACGACAAACCGCTACTCATAATTCAGCACGTCCTCATATTCCTGTGAGGCATGGTGCCTACTATCAGCTCACTTTGAAGTCATTGTAATCTTCCACCGCCGGCGGAGTGCGGTCGCAGGTTCGAATCCTGCCTGGGGCATGGATGTGTGTGATGTCCTTAGGCTAGTTAGGTTTAAGTAGTTCTAAGTTCTAGGGGGCTGATGACCTCAGAAGTTAAATCCCATAGTGCTCAGACCCATTTGAACCATTTGAATCTCCTACCACTTACCTCCTGACGAAGAAAAATATTACGACGTTAGATACACGCTACCAAAATAAACCAGCATGTTCTTATTTGAGAAGCTGCTTTCACACAATGTGTAACTTCGTATTATCAGTGGATTCGCCACAGTGAGAGGACACTTACAATAGGAAATATTAAAATCGGAATCTGATGAGGTGGCACAGTGGTCAGGAAACCGGTTTCATCGTTGGAGAATCGAGATAAAGTGTTCGCGCTATAAACCTCTTTCAGGTTTTACTTTGTTTTATCTGAATCACTTCATGTTAACGCTTGATTAATTTCACCCTCAGTCGAAAACGGTCCAAGATTAATTTTATTCCCCGCGCATAACAACTATAAACAACAGATATGCGTTCGGCCAGTATTTAGTGGACTTGTGGCCGTGGAGTATCAACGTTCTTGTGTCGCGAATCGAGTTGCAGCAACGAATCGAACCTCTCTGGTCATGTGATCTTACATTCTCCAGAAGATGGGAAAAGTGTGTGTAAAGTTTTTCACGCACACCTTGACTTCCGAACAAAAACAAAGACGCGTGTTCGCCTACCGCGACTTGATTGAAATTTTCTGGTTCGCGAGTTGAACAAAGTCCCGAAGAAGTACTTTCCTTGTAGTTTCACGTGGTTGCATGAACGTTCTGTGGGCCGGCTCAAGTGGGAAGAGACTATGTAGAACACTTGGAGCATTGAAACCGCCATCTTAACGTTTCTCTATTCCATTATTAGTGCAGTCTCTAAACCTTTTAGATTGACGGAGTACACCAGCGTCCATGCCAATAACGTTAGTTGTCTTCCTTACACTGAATAAGAGCTCCGTCTAAATAACCTCTGTGTCGACGACGCTCAGAACTTAAACAGTTCTTCTATCTTCCTTTCAGGTCACTTTAAAGTAGCGTCTGAACAGACTGTCCGGTCACTTAATCAGGAACGTCTTTTAGATTCCTCGTCAAACAAAGAAACAGCTAGTTGAATATGCAAAATATAATGAAGTTTCTCTCCAAGGAACCATAAATAAACGTTTGTTTATTTGAAGAAAATGAAATAAAATTTCCGTAGGGTAAATCCAGGTGAGTTTGACAAATGTGTAGGCATGAAACTTATCTGAATCCGCTAGCTGCAGATGGAAGTCGGGATGGTTCATTGACCAGCATTATTTGGGAGGGATGGACCAAGTGCTTTAATGTGGGAGAGACGGACCATGATTAAATTTAGCTTCAAGGCATGTCGAATAATCCGACTGCACATGGATGCAGGCCCAGACTATGCTTATTTCTCGGAAGAAACTTCTGTGCTAACAAGTGTAAGAGCAGGATCTCACACACAGGCCAACCAAGCACTTCAAAACTCATCAAAAGGCCCAGTGATTCCGAGCACATCAAAAGAGCAGAGTTATCTGCACAAGTCAAACTGTTTCATTGAAATAACTTGGGACTCCACTCCTAATAAACCTACTGACTACAACTAAGCCAACACATTCAAAACTTCCGGAAGAGATATCACCTGTTGCTTCTATTGATAAAACCACGAATTTTAAGAGTAAGACGGCAACTGCGTCCAAAGTGCTAAACTCTGCACAAAATATTGAAACTGTAAAGAAAGAGAGGGACAAGTAAAGAAAGGACTAAAATATGTAACAGTGTAATTCTGTGTTCATTACAACATATTGCAAATAGAAATGTGTATTTTTAATTGACTCTTTTCTCGATTTGCAGCCATTTTCACATGGTTCGTCTCTCCCTTTCAGTGGTCCATCTCACCCATACAATTATGGGTAAGGTGGATCGCTTATGTATGTTTTCGTTTTATCATATCTGTTGTTTTTTAACTAACAGTGCCTCAATGATACATTTACATAAGTTTCTATGACACTCTATACGAACATGGTGCCAAAATCGAGTTGAAAAACACACAAATTTTATACTGAAGAAAAAAAGTGGTCCAACTGTCCCGGACTTTGCGTGTAGCATTATTTGCTGGGAGACCCCATCCGGGATGCTCGACCTCCGGCAGCGTGCAAGCTATAAAATATTCACGTTAGTAAAGGGTAAATCAACCAGTTGCAAATGATATTTATTACATATCTTGATTTCGGTCACTGTGTTGCCATCCTCACTGCTAAAAACATATGTGGAATCAGTTAGACTAAGTCTTTTTATTTTACACCACTTCGTTGATTTGTACGTCTGCGCTGACGAAATGATGATGATGATGACAACATACGCAGACAGTCCCGAGCGGACAAAAATTCCCCATCTGGCATGGAATCAAACCCGGAGCCCCTTGAACGAGATCAGCAACTCTGGCCACAAGACCACTAGCTGCTGACTCACTATTACCTCAGTGCTATCTCATCATTTTTTTATCCGATAATCTGACATAAAGCGGCTTCGTAGTCGACGTCTTTAGACTGCGCTAACTAATGCTAGTGCAACGGCCGCAGCTTCTCTTTGTGAAGGCAATCTGCGCCGACGCCTGTGCGCTTGGTTGCAATGTTTTCAAGCAGAGCGGTTCATTGCGTGCGGGGAGCCGACTCGGCAGCAGCGCCACGGGGTCATCAGAGGCTTCCGGCGCTGGCAAAAAGCTGGACCTGCCGACAGGAAGTGTCCTGTCTGACTCACACAACAGGTTCTGGCCGCCAGCTGCGGTCGCACACCGCTGATTTGCATCTGCCCCGTCCTGTCTGTGTTTACACTGATTACAACTTCTCTGCGAGTACAACTTTGCTGCAGTCGATATCATCATTCACGCTTAAGAGGAGAGGCGTCAGCAAGTTCATCATAAGCAACAGCCATTTTGAATAACTTTTGTAAAACGGATTCTTCAGTGTATTTCTCCACGATTTACCGTTTGCAGCTTTACGTGTCCAGGAATACCTTGCCTGTTTTCTTACATCGCTGCCAAAATTTCTTTAGGTAAACCTCTTTCCTTAACTTCACCTAGCTGTAATTTCATAAAAGGTGCTATTACAGCCTCAGCTCTTGACATTTCTCTTAATCATTTATTCTTAATCGTAGTCATGCTTCTTATTTCAATTCTCTGGCGTGCATAACTCAACTTCTGAAAGGTCTTTGCACTCAAAGTTCATGACTCCATATTAGAGCTTAGAACCGGCTGTGTGCAAGCTATAAAATATTGAAGGTAGTGAAGGGTGGAGCAAACAGCCGCAAATGATGTTTAATACATATCTAGATTTCGGCCACAGTGTGGCCATCCTCACTGCTAAAGAACATGTGTGGAATCAGAATGAGACAACACGCATGCCTCATTAAACGTACAATTGGAAAAGCTTTAAATGTGAGTGTTAAAATGCGTACCAATAAACGTAAGTTAAAGCATTAATACACTTGTATATGCACACAGTTCCAGCTGGACTATTCGTGTAAGAGGTTGACCGGAATCTAAATATGCAATAAACATCATATGTAAATGATTGCTGTATCCGTTACTACTTGAAATAATACAGTCGCTGGGCACAGCTGTTTCCCTATGGAATTAAAACTTATATTGTGCTGGCATAAGCTGTCGCTAGCATACTGGTCGGCAACGACGTAGCGCAAAGATCGATAGCAGGCGCTTGATCAAGCACGCCTATCACGAGAGAGGCCAGAGACAGCCTCGTAAGCAACAAACCGCCAACGCCCTCTCGACGGCAAGTGTTTAGGCCGCCGCCGCTGATCGGAGGGCTTCACTAACTCACTGTCACTGACTCAGTATTCCAGTTGGCGACTGTCAGTTCACATTACACGCTACGATAGTACATAGCGCCCAGAATTGCTACAATAGCTAGATTTCTGGTAGTGTCTGTAAGACGACTATTGCGAATGAGCTTTTATCATAACACTTGGACTCTGAAACGTCCCCTTAGAAAATTTTAAAAATGACAGTGCTGGAAAACTTCTACGTTATTTGATTTTCAAACAGCTGAGCAAAACTGAACGTACTCAGACATTTCTTTCTTTACTTATTCTGATCATCACTAAACTGACACACAAAATTTTTTAAGCGCAACGGAATCTGACTTTCAATAATCCCTACAAAAGAATGACCCTGACTAACAATAACCTATACCTTTCATGAATCACTTACCTCACAAAAATCTTCGTTACTCGAACTACTAAAGGCACTAACTACTGTTAGGTATAGTTAGCAAATGAAAGATTTTGATAGAGAACGTAATGTTCAAAAGTCATCATATATATCAATTCATAACATCCATCTTTAAAAATTTCCTTTTTCTGGCGGACACATGTCCAGATCGTCCGCTTATAGCAACCGCTCAAAACTCCGACATCTCTCTCTCCACATCCACCACTGCTGGCGGCTCACCTCCAACTGCCCAACGCTACGCGCTGTTCACACCCAACTGCCCAGCACTACAATAGCGAATATTCCAACAATACCAACCAGCCACAGACTGCACACAGCACAGTCAGTGATTTTCATACAGAGCGGTACGTGGCGTTACCAACATAAAAACCTAAACAGCCTACTTACAACTCTATTTAAGTAGCAGCTATCTGTTCATGTAAATAAATAGCTGTGTCAGTCCACGTGTGCATTTGCATTGTAGAAAGAGGAAACTGGCCACCCCTAATAGCATCCTCTCTGTTGCTTCCTACGGTACAAGATTCTACAGATATAAAATATTCGTTAGAGGTACTCCGAGAACTTATTTTCCCATTTGTTATTCAGTTTCCCTGTCATATCGGTCGTTTACATTTTCAGTTATGGGTCATGGTGATCCTCGTTCCATTCTCTGTATGTGCACCAAAACTTTTTGAACACTAAAAAGGAGTGCCACACTGGTGTACAGTCTTTCGTGAAGAATTATCACCAGTAACTTATGGAAATGTATTCTTGAGTTACTCGTATTGCCAGAGGAAAAAATCTTTACTGTGCAGCAACACTTCTTGTTCAGTCACCTTTGACTACATACGCATTTTTGTCTTTTAGAAAATGAAAATCCTTTCTGTGGCTTATGGAGTACAAGTGACCCTCCTTACCTCAACAGCTTTTTCTTGTCAAGAAAACAAGTGTTCAAAAAACCGTGGCATTTTAGCTCGTCTAATATAATTGGGAGGGAATCATTCACTTAGATACTGGCATCGACATTTTAAAAGTAACTAGAGTGGGGACGCTAGAGAGTACATTTTACTGTACTATACATTAAAGTAACTTTTGGTTCATTTGCAATTAGAACGCTAGAAAAATGACATCTCGAAAGCGTCTTTGTTAATCTTTACTAGTCTAATATATGTGAATGACATTCCAATTAACATTAATCAAGCAGAAATGAGGCTTTTTGCAAGCGATACCAGTACTAAATAAACTCCATTAGAGAGAAAGTAACAGTAAAAACTGTAAAAAGATGTTTTTTCAAATAGTTATTAAGTGGTTCTCTGAAAAAGGAGCCTCCCTAAATTTTAAAACACACTGTGTTCGGTTCGACAGAACAAATAAATAAATACCAATAACTGGTATAACACATGAACATGAGTCTATAAACAGGGTGGAACGCTGCGGATTTTTGGGTGTGCGTATATTGATGAAAACTTAATCTGACAGAAATATATTACAAGCTACTCACACCATTACGTTGTGCTCTTCGTATTAATTGCTAGTTTTGAATATTTCCCGTCAATAATATCTCATGGAATAGTTTTTGGGGGTAGTTTATCCCTTAACAAGGAAGTAATAATTGCAACAAAAGCGAGCAGTGTTCACCCGCAGTCATCTTGTAGGTACCTCTTCAAGGAGCTGAGCATTTTAACTGCACCTGCACAACATTCACATTCAGAAATGAATTTCGTAATAAATAAACCATTACAATTTTTAGAAAAATGAAAAAAAAAATTAGAAGTAAAAGTGAGCTCTGTTACCTGTTATTAAAACAGTCAGTGTCTCACGAAGTTCATGCATCAACGAAAATTTTTGATCGTTTGCTGAATAGCATAGACATGTCTGACAAGTTGCGAAACAAGTTTTAAAATCCAACCTAAAATCATTTCTTCTGGACAACAACTCCTACCGCAAAGGAAACCTAGTTTTTATGTGTAGTTGCATGAGTAGGATTGACAAATATGCTCATTAACGAAAAAACTAAACATGTATACGTATTCTTGAAACCGTCTTGTTCCACATCATTTCGATGGAAAATATGATCTATAGAAAATATGATCTATAGAACATCTAGCTAACTAACTAACCAATTGTCATGACGTCATTGGAAATGGAGACATCAGTGTTTTTCTGGATTCTACTGTGCAAACTATTCAAATATTTTTTTCTGGAGCTTCTGGTTCAACACTCGGTAGTTTCAAAAAACCATCATGAAATATTTCCGTATAGCCCAAGTCCTGATGACTATAGGCATTTTGCGAGGCAGTTCCATTGCCACGGACAGCTTGGTGATGTAGGGGTTAGGCCACTAAGGTTAATATTCGGGAAGGGCGGCGCTCAAATGCCCGTGCAATCATTCAGATCTACATATAAACTAAGCCAACTCCAGTGGCAGATGCTGGAAGAGAGCGTTGTGCATTAGGTTGTAGTTTACTTTTTACTGTAGCGTATGCTCCTAGAAAAGTCAACCAGTACATTGCTTCCTCCTAGCTATATCTCGTGAAAAGACTGTGACGGTAAAAGTAGGGTGATTCGAGTTCGCATGGAGGCTTACGAGCAAACTAATAGCAACTGGAACGGGTAAAGGGGAAAGTGACAGCATCACATGAAGTACCGTTCGCCACAGCCCGTAAGTTGGTTGCGGAGTGTAAATGTAGAACTAGAACTTACAAAAGTTAAAAAACAACGCAGGAGTCCAAATTAAAAAGAGATAAATAGCAGAAAAAATAGTAAAATAAAAATTAATAAAACTAACCTAACTTTGGAAGTATGCAGCAGAACCAGTGAAGACATCATTAGTACAACGCATAGTAAAAATCTGGAAAAAGGAAGAACTACCAGAAAATTGGACTGGAGCTATAATCCATCCAATGCCCAAAAACGGTGACAAATCAAATCCAGACAACTGTAGAGGAATTTCCCTTTTGGATGTCACATATAAATTCATGTCACGAATTCTACACAATCTTTGTAAAGATCAATTTGGACAGGAACTAGTAGAATACCAAGGACGTGGAACATAAAACAACAAGTAGGATGGAGAAAGCAAACAGGAAGGATATGAAGGAACTAGAATTAACTCTGGACCATTTGCAAAAGAAAACAGAATATTTAAAGAAAGTGAAAAAAACATAAAAAGAAGTTTTAAACCAAAAAATAGATAAATGACAAACAATAAAAAATGCTATTTACAGATGAGGAACGACGTAAAAGATTAGAACGAATGAAAAGATACTGGGCAATTTGCAAACAAAACCTATCAACGATGACGAGAAAATGCCTGGCTGAAGTGCTCCAATGAGACCGTACAAGCATAAGAAGAAGAAATATAAATGAAACACATTCAACAGACGTATTAAAGAATGAGTGAATGTTGAACGAATCGTATTCGGATTCGTGTGGTCGGGTTCAAGCCTGCCTGCCGATTCTAACAAAATTTTGTCTAGTGTATAATATATTTTCTTCTTAAAAACTCAGTATTTAAAAATGAGCAATTATATGATCAAATTAACGGCAAAGAAATAGTAGATATTAAAGAATGTCACATTCTAAGTCAGTAGCATCTAATCTTAATTTTATGTAATCGTTATGTGTTATTATAACGAAACTCAGTTTCCACATATTCGCCCACGCAGCTGAGTGGTCCGTGTATACAGTTGTCATGTGGAGGACTCGGGTTCGATTTCCTGGTACCGCCAGGGATTTTTTCCTTGGTGGGAGTATTGGAAAAGGTTCCACTCGGCGTGCCTCGAGGTGTCAACTGAGGAGCTACTTGACCTAGTAGTTGCGACTCCAGATCCACTAACCCGACAAAGAGCACGAGAGCCATGCACTGATCATACGCCCTTCCATGCCGCATCCCTGTGACGCCATTAGCTGATGGGTGACGCGGCGGTCGGTCTGGACCGACTGGCACGTCTGTGACCAGAACAGTGGAGTTTCCCTTTTTCCCTTTATACATTTGTACGATACAATAAAACCTAAACGGCATTATTTCAAGCTATTAACCTAATTTTAAACATAGCTCATTTACCGGCACAATCACATACAATTTCTGCAAAAAAATACCGGTTTCGGCCGTCACCGGCCAACTCCATATCATAAGAAGGACGTAGTCGTTCATTGCCAAGCACTTCCAGAAAACCCATTGTCTATGTGATTATAGTTGTAAAGTGGTCAAGTCAATTTGGTTTTTGCACGTTATCGATGCGCACGTCAGAGAGAGAGCAAGTTACGTTAGTGTTAAACAATCTTTGGTCTTGTCCTGGCACAGTTGTTCCCGCTGCGCAGTCTGATACATTCAGAGTTGAAGTGTGGTAGGGTATGGATGTATTTAGTAGTGTTGCGTTGACTTGTTATTGTATCTGTTAGAGGAAAAATGATTGATCGCAAAGGACAGCAAGCATGAAAAAGATGTGTATGCGAGAGAGTGAAGAGAGTGTAAATTTTGAATAATTTTAGTATTTTTTGAAGAGAGGAAGTCTGAGGTAAGACTGCAGCACTGTGCACCTAATTTGTAGAAATGAATATTGGGAGCTAGTTAACTTCATTCAGTTGCTCAGGGCTGAGAGAAAGTCCTCCCCACTTCCGTGAGTCAAGTATTAACATATTAAGTGATTAAGCTGTTTGATTTTCATAGAAATTCTCTGTTACTATTGTACCCTACTTAAGTCATTGTTCACTTTGTTAAGCATAATATTGTTCAGACCAATGTTATGTGTAAAGTTCACGAGAAGTTTGTACTCTGTCTTTTTGTACCTCATACTAAAATCGTTGTTTTGGAATGTCATATCATAGGAATAGTTACTCTCCTCATCCTACTATTTATCATTACGTATAACCACATTTCACCATGTAGTGTGCACCAGTTGGAAATTAATTTTATTTAGAATTAGAAATCTAGCTGTCGTGCTTTCGAGAAATCTGCAACAATGTTGTCAAGACGCGAGTGGAAATTTTGATTGGGGCCAGATAATTGTTTTACTTCAGTTGCGCGTTTAACATAAAGTTGCATTGAAATCAGTTACAGTTTAATTCAAATTAGGTTCTGTTTAGTCAAAGGTTAGCGTGAGAGTTTAAGTCGGATAAGAGTTTGTGTGTACGCAGTTTTGGTAATACATAGATTTTTACGGAGCGGGAGTTAAAATTGGGCTAAATTTCATACAGAAACAAATTTGGTGGGGAGGTTACATAGTCTTTAATGGTCGATCACGAAATAAAACTTGCAGGATAATGTGATTCTCTCAAAGGGCATGGGAATGAGTTACTGGAAAGAGGAGTTCAGCGATATAAAGTTTTTGAAGGTTTGCTATGAATTTTTTTAAGAAAATAGCTAGGTAACTTTTTAAATGTAAACGCCAGGGCGGGTGGATAGACGCTTGCTCTCCTGAACTCAATGGTAAAAATTGTTGAACAGTGCTGCGACCGATCCCGACATCGATGACGAGATACGTCTTGCTGCCTACATTGGAAGTTGTATTTAATTATACTGCTATTTTTACAAAAACTCCCCGAAAACCTTAATGAACATTATATGACTCATGTCCTCTTCCCAAAAGGTTTCAAACGCCTTTAAAATAATAATGGTTATCCTTAAAAAATGAAACCACAATAAAGTGAGCAATAAAACTACTACAGAAAAACTGCGTGAAGCCTACACATTAATCTGGAATGTTTATAAAGATATCGTTTTCCATGAAAGCAAAACTACGTCGCACTCTAGGCGGCTGAGACATCATCAGTGAGCATGAATACTAATGTGGTAGAGTTAACTGAGCGACAGATATTATGGAAAATATCCGGATATATGTTTCCTAAATTCAAGATTAACATGGAGAGCCAACCAGTCTTCAGACTGAGGACCACAAAAACAACAACAAAATTCGGGCTCAAGATCCTTAACGGTATCGGTTTACGCAAAGGTTCAGAAGAGTTGTATCACTTGATGGAACGATTTAGTTTCATTCCACGGAAAACACTTCTGAAATTTTGTTGTCATGGAACACTAATGGAAGACTTCCGGTTGACCAAGGAAATTCTACCAGCCGATTTACATTCATCACCGTTGTTCAGTGAGCTACCAAAAGGTATCTAACAACACTGTTTACCAGGCCTTTAGATTCAGTAGAACTATAGATTGCGTCAAATGTATCATGAATATAGAACTAAGCTCGTCATGGCTTTCAACAATAATGCTTGGATTCTGACAGTTTTTGTAAACAGCCACTGAGTGAGTAATTCCAACTTTTTTATCGTAATTAGTTAGTGTTTTTTAAGGTGTATTTTCTCTTTCGTAGTGCATGGTTTCTCTGCATGTACCTCTACTCTCCGCGAAGCACCTTACGATATGTGTCGGAGGGTATGCCCTATATAACAGTAACTTTTCCTTCCCAATGCCGTACCGAGCGAGGTGGCGCAGAGGTTAGCACACTGGATTCGCATTCGGGAGGACGAGGTTCAAACGTGCGTCCGCCCATCCTGATTTAGGTTTTCCTTGATTTCCCTAAATCGCTTCAGGCAAATGCCGGGATGGTTCCTTTGAAAGGGCACGGTCGGCTTACTTCCCCATCCTTTCCTAATCTAATTGGACCGTTGACCTCGCTGTTTGGTCCCATCCTCCAAACCAGTCAACCAACCAAACAATTCCATTAGGACTGGTGCTAAAAGAATAATACTCTCGATAATCCTGCGAATATGCTCGAAATCCTCTGGGAGAAGATAATATCTTGCCTGACTCCTTGGAACATACGCTTTCGTATAAACGTCTCCGTGGTTTACATTGCCTCTCTCACAGTCCGTCACTGGCATTCGATTAGCATCTCCATAACGTTATCACGCTCATTAAACGAACGTGTTGCGAAATACGCTGCATTTCTTTTGATCTCCGCTATTTTCTCTAGTAATCCTACCTGTAAAGGGGCCAAGCTCTTTAGCAATATTCAAAATCGGTCGAACTAAACTTTTGTAAGCCCAAGTATTTGGTGCTTCACTGAAATATGTCTTCCTCCGCTGTCACAATCTTACTTTTATTTCTTTCGTTTCCTTACTTCCACAATCTCTTTTCTCAAAGGTTTGGCGGTATTTGTGTGTGTATCTCCCTCTCTCTCGCTCTGTGTGTGTGTGAAAAAAAAAAAAAAAAAAAAAAAAAGTGGTTCAAATGCCTCTGAGCACTATAGCACTTAACATCTGAGGTCATCAGTCCCCTAGAACAGAACTACTTAAACCTAACTAACCTAAGGTTATCACACACACCCATGACAGAGGCAGGATTCGAACCTGCGACCGTAGCAGTCGCGCGGTTCCGTACTGAAACGCATAGAACCGCTTGGCCATCGCGGCTGGCTATGCGTGTGTAAAAAGAAAAGCATGAAACAGCACGGAAAAGAAGGAAGATTCTAAAATGTCCGCAGCGGTGGTCTGCACATTCATTGAGTTACCAAACGACCACTACACAAATTTCATCACAAGTGCTAGAACGTGCTTACCATCTCAACACACAACGAGTATTAGTGATCTCGTCGGATTATGAATGTAATGTCTCTTTAAAATTAGGGAAAAGCGTCTCACCGCCATGTGTCTATCGTCTTGAACCTGAGGACTATGCGGCACGTATGGCTGCGGACCGCTGTATGACTGAGGCACACGTCCTGTTCTGTGGTGAGCCTATCTTTTAGGCCTGTGGTCTCGTCAATCGCCACAACAGCAGGATATGGGCTGATGAACAATTACACGTCACCGTGGAATCGGAACATAACACTCCAAAGGCAAATGTGTGGCTACGCCTCACTCAACAGCGCATTTACGGTCCATGCTTTTTTTACTGAAGTGTCAACATCGTACCTGGACATGCTTAAGCAGTTTCTGCAGCCCCAGTTGTTTGTCGACAATATTCTGGCGTCGGTGGGGTTTCAAATGAGATGGCAGTAGAAGGAGCTTTGCACACATTGTGCGTAATTACATCAACGAGACGTTCCCAGGGCGTTGCGTTGTACGGAGTACACCACGGATCTCGGCAGCACGTTGGCCTGATCTAACGCCCCTGGATTTCTCTGCATGGGGTCGCATCAGGAGTCAGGTATACAAGGGGAAGATTAGGGATTTGAAGGAGCTGCATGAACGCTTTTCGGCTACTGTGCGTACAATTAGCCCAACAATGTTGCAGCGTGTATAGGGATACACGAGGAGAGATGGCAGCTCTGCTTGGATACGGAGGGCGGTCTTGTCGAACTGTAGTGATTTCATTGAATTACGATGTCTTCTTCCATGTTCTATTCATATTCTTTCTTATTATAAACGATTAATTTGAATTAAAGCGCTGCTTACCATAAATGATTAGGTTCTTCTCGGATTCCCTGCAGTAAGAGCAACAGTGTATTCCTTTAGATGTTGTGAACTTAAAACATTAGAGTGATGAAAGTTTTGTGCACACACAACCACCATTCAACGTAAAAGATACGAAGGTCACTCCAAAAGAAATGCACACTATTTTTGTAAAAATACAGTTTTCATTCTGCATGTGTGTAAGTTTTACAATGTGTAGATACATCCTTCCCGCTTGTTTTCAATCTTAGTTCAATCAGTCCCGTGAGTGGCGCTGTCAGAGCATGTCTTCAAGATGGCTGCTACACTTTACGTTCGTCAGAAGCAACGTGCTGACATAGAATTCCTGTGCAGTGAAAACGAGACAGTGGGATACATCCACTAGAGGTTGAAATAGGTGTATGGAGATGCTGCTGTCGATCGCAGTACAGTTAGTCGGTGGGCAAGCAGGTTACGTGACGAAAGCGGGCACGGCAATATTCAGGATTGTCCTCACAGCGGCAGGCCTCGTACTGCACACACTCCAGACAATGTGCAGAGAGTTAACGAATTGGTGACTGCTGACAGACGCATCACAGTGAACGAATTGTCGCACTATGTTGGGATAGGGGAAGGAAGTGTTTGCAGAATACTGAAAGTGTTGACGTTAAAAAAGGTTTGTGCCAGGTGGGTTCCCAGGATGCTGACAGTAGCTCACAAAGACACAAGAAAACGGTATGCCGCGAACTTTTGGAACAGTACGAGAATGGTGGAGATGAAATTCTTGGAATAACTGTGACAGGTGATGAAACATGGCTCCATCATTTTTCACCAGAGACGAAGAGGCAATCAATGGAGTGGCATCATGCAAATTCACCCAAGAAAAAAATTCAAAACCAGACCTTCTGCTGGAAAAGTTATGGCTACGGTGTTGTTCGATTCCGAAGGACTCTTGCTTATCATCTCTTTGGGAAACTGAAAGACTCTCTTCGTGGAACAAGGTTTGAAGATGATGACTCGCTTGTGCACGGTGCCAAACAGTGGCTCCAACAGGTTGGTCCAGAATTTTACCGTGCTGGTTCCAAGATGGCGTAAGGCAGTTGAGAGGGATGGAAATTACGTGTAGAAATGAAAATACCGTTCCTAAAGGATGTATGTACACACTATAAAACTTTCAAACATGTAGAATAAAAGATGGATTTTTAAAAAAATAGTGTGCATTTCTTTTGGAGTGAACCTCGTATGTCTTCTCTCACTGTAACAAGCTCTCTTCGCTTTCTTTCACCTTCTTGCTTTCGTTTTGTGTTCACCATGCATTGGCTCTGTGTGTGTGTGTGTGTGTGTGTGTGTGTGTACCTTCACCTCCGCATAGCGCTGACCACCCAATTAGAGCAGACCAGCAATTATAACGCCCGGTATGGCGTGCTAGCGTGGCGAGAATGATGGTCAATTACAGCCGAGGACGGTGGCAGCTTACTCTGACGCTCGCGTTTCTTTTCGTTTACGCATGCGCGGAGGACTCGACGCCACGGCTCCCTGCGTCTGCGGGCAGCCGCAATGAATTTCCTGCGAGCGCCGCTCCCTCGCTTGTTTACTTCTGAGTGGCGGCGGCTGCGGCACGCGGCTCGGCGTCCTCTTTACGACCTGTCACAGCTCAAATAATTGCAGATGCACGCCGCGCTGTTTACTTTTTGTGTAGCAAGTGGAGATGAAAGCATGTAAAATAGCGCGGCCGCTCCGCCGTTCATCTTACCGCCGCACATGAAATGCAAATATGTAGAGCCGCCGGGAGGGCAGATATTGCAGTGTCGTTTTACTCGGTCGCAGCAAACCGTCTGTGTGGGTTCGCGTCGTCAGCGCGGCGATAGAAATCATGTAGAGGTGACACGCGCACAAGCTGAGTTGTGTAACATATTCAGCACTAAAGTGAAACACACAACCTTTTCCTGGGTAATGGCAGTAAACAAATGCTGCATGTGCTTAAACCATTCGTGCTGTCATAGTAACCTGTGAACACCCGGGATATAAACACGTGCTAGAAGAGCGTAGATTCAAACTAGCTCCATCTCGTTAATTCCCTCTCTCTCTCTCACGCATATCCTTACACCGGCTTGTTCTTCTTTTCCTTCTTCTCTTGAAGGATTACTGATTTGCTGTTGCAGTACGTATCGGTTCCTCGGCCTTGCTCGACTTCTTCTCGCTTCTGGTTTATTGCACAAATGTTCTTTTAATAACACGTTAAGATTTTGGAAAAATGCTTTGTACAAACTTTTATAAAAAAGAAAACGAACCACCTTCAATCACAAATCGAGATTTTATTTTAAATACACGATGCATTTCGGGCCTCGCTGGCTCACCTTCAGGTGCTTGAACAGTCTACAACTCTATATAATATTTTGAACAAACGGTTTTACCGATTCTGGTAATGGCGATCATAATCAAAGAGCAGCTACCCATGGAAGTTCAATCTGCGTTATAATTATTGTATGGATGCGATACCTGGTAGATATCCTAATGCGTTTACGTTGGAAAAAAATTAGTTCAAATTTTGGCCACCAGGTTGAAATCTGGCGCTGTACACTGTTTGTATGACGGTATGACATCCATGCTGTTATTTGGGAAGCCACATCGTGAGTGAAGAGTATGGCTAAGGCGAAGACAGACCGTCCGCTGTTAGTGAAACTGTTTTATGGGAACAGCAGCAATTAATGTGCTGCATTGAGAGGCTATCGCCGACTGAAAAGTCTGAGGAGAGGCCCGATGTCCTTAAATGGCAAAAAGAAGACGACAATGAAATTCGAAAATGCGGATGATATTTGTGGCAGCAGGAGGACGAAGACATCCTATCCTAGTGGATGTTCCTGATGAGGTTGCTGTTGCCGTAACTGACCATGCAGCATGTGCCCCAGGTAGTGCTACTTCTCGAGCAGTGTCACAAGAATTGTTCATCCCATGGTCAACAGAACGGAGAGTTTTTATGGTCTATTTTACACTGGTACCTGTACAAGATCCAGAGGATGCAGCAACTAAAATCTCATGATCCGCAGCAACGTTCGGAGTTTCCTCGGCGGTTTCTGACACAATCGATGTTGGTGAGCCTTAACTTGACCATCTTCTTCTTCTGTGCGGAGGCACAAACAGTGCCAGAACTCTTTCGGGAATAGCCACGAGTAATGAGTATAATGGGCAGGGGCACTATGAATATAGTGCGGGACAATAAGTTGGGAATGTCTCACGGGAGGCGTGACACAGATAAGTCCCTGCAGTCGCACTATCCTGTGTCCTCCGTGGGTCAGATAGAAGCATGCACGGTAGCTCAGCGTGTTCGGTCAGAGGGCTGCGTGCTCTCTGTCATTTAAAAAAAAATACTGAGTCAAGGAATCAACGATCACCTTCAACGAATGTCTTGTGACGCCCGACCAGACCAAACGCAACGACCTATATCGAACAAAATAAAAAAAAAAAAAAAAGATCGATAGAGCATCTGCCATGTAGGCAGGAGATCCAGGGTTCGGTTACTGGTTGGGGCACACATTTTCAACTGTCCCCGTTGACTTATATCAACGCCTGTATGCAACTAGGGGTATTCATTTCATTGTAAATCGAAACTTTATTATTGCACGCTGTTTCTCACGTATCGACATAGTTAAAAGTACACACCGCCATGTTACACGCTACAATTCGGAGCCCTCTAGCGGCAGCGGGTTGCAAATATGTAGACATGAAGAATCAACATATAGAGTGTTAAAAACATTTGTTTTGTTTAAAGAGCTTTAAGAAGTTTCACACAAAAAATTCGGAGGCATTACGTTCTGGCATGCCCTTGTAACTGCATAAAATACGGCCGCCAGATTAATGTAACTCTACGTTTCCTCAGAAACAGTAACGCGCACATTATTCGAAACAGAAATGCGGTGGGTAAAAACGCATCGGTTCGTTCCTCTTGCAGAGCTAGAGAGCAATACTGTTAGTGTAAATCGATTCCGGAGCTGCAAAATGAGTGAAGGTACTTCAAAGACTCTGTTATTTGGAGTGGTCAAGTAAAATATTTTAAAAAAACAGGAATCCTGTTAAAAACGGCAAATACACTCTAAGGGAAAAAAAAGCTACGCACCACGAAGGAAATATCCGAACGTGACGGGAGACGGTAGAAGCGGTGTACATGTACAGCCAAACGAAAGATTACAATTTCAGAAGATTTCATTATTTTTATTCAATGGAAAGAGCTTCAGAATCTGAGCAAGTCAATAACGCGTTGGTCTGCCTCTGGCCCTTATGCAAGAAGTTATTCGGCTTGGCAATTATTGATAAAGTTCTTGGATGTTTTCCTGAAGGATATCGTACTAAATTATGTCCAATTGGCTCTTCAGATCGCTAAAATCCTGACCTGGTTTGATGACCGTGTCCACAATGGTCCAAAAGCTCTCAGTTGAAGAGAGATCCGGCGAACTTGCTGGCCAAGGCAGGGTTTGGGAAGCACCAAGACAATCAGCAGGAACTGTAGCGCTGTGCGGACGGGCGTTATCTTGCTGAAATGTAAGCTCAGAATGACGTCTCATGAAGGACAACAAAATGAGCCATATAATATCGTCGTATCGCTCCCCTGTACCTTGCTGGTCAAGGCAGGGTTTGGGAAGCACCAAGACAAGCAGTAGGAACTGTAGCGCTGTGCGGACGGGCGTTATCTTGATGAAATGTAAGCCCAGGATGATTTGCCATGAAGTTCAACAAAATGAGGCATAGAATATCGTCGTATCGCTCCCCTGTACCTTGATGGCCAAGGCAGGGCTTGGGAAGCACCAAGACAAGCAGTAGGAACTGTAGCGCTGTGCGGACGGGCGTTATCTTGCTGAAATGTAAGCTCAGAATGACGTCTCATGAAGGACAATAAAATGAGCCATATAATATCGTCGTATCGCTCCCCTGTACTTTGCTGGCCAAGGCAGGGTTAGGGAAGCACCAAGACAAGCAGTAGGAACTGTAGCGCTGTGCGGACGGGCGTTATCTTGCTGAAATGTAAGCCCAGGATGACTTGTCATGAAGGGCAACAAAATGAGGCATAGAATATCGTCGTATCGCTCCCCTGTACCTTGCTGGCGCCAAGGCAGCGTTTGGGAAGCACCAAGACAAGCAGTAGGAACTGTAGCCCTATGCGGACGGGCGCTATCTTGCTGAAATGTAAGCCCAGGATGACTTGTCATGAAGGGCAACAAAATGAGGTATAGAATATCGCCATATCGATCCCCTGTACCTTGCTGGCCAAGGCAGGGTTTGGGAAGCACCAAGACAAGCAGTAGGAACTGTAGCGCTGTGCGGACGGGCGTTATCTTGCTGAAATGTAAGCCCAGGATGACTTGTCATGAAGGGCAACAAAATGAGGCATAGAATATCGTCGTATCGCTCCCCTGTACCTTGCTGGCGCCAAGGCAGCGTTTGGGAAGCACCAAGACAAGCAGTAGGAACTGTAGCCCTATGCGGACGGGCGCTATCTTGCTGAAATGTAAGCCCAGGATGACTTGTCATGAAGGGCAACAAAATGAGGTATAGAATATCGCCATATCGATCCCCTGTACCTTGCTGGCCAAGGCAGGGTTTGGGAAGCACCAAGACAAGCAGTAGGAACTGTAGCCCAGTGCGGACGGGCGTTATCTTGATGAAATGTAAACCCAGGATGACTTGTCATGAAGGGCAACAAAATGAGGCATAGAATATCGTCGTATCGATCCCCTGTAATGGTGACGCAGATGATAACCAAAGGGGTCCAGCTGTGAAATGAAACGGCACTGCCGGCCGGCGTGGCCGAGCGATTCTAGGCGCTACAGTCTGGAACCGCGCGACCGCTACGATCGCAGGTTTGAATCCTGCCTCGGGCATGGATGTGTGTCATATCCTTAGGTTAGTTAGGTTTAAGTAGTTCTAAGTTCTAGGGGACTGATGACCTCAGAAGTTAAGTCGCATAGTGCTCAGAGCCATTTTGAAACGGCACTCCAGACCATCACTCTAGTGAGACGCCCTGGACTGCGATGGGATACCAACCTGACAGTCACTCGTCATACGGCCCGAGAGGACCTCTTTGGTTGTCATCCGCGGCACCCTTGTATCACAGCGGCATATCGACGGTATTCTACGTCCCGTTTTGTTGCTCTTAATGGCAAACCATCTTGGGCTTACGAGTGAGTAAGATAAAGTCCGCCTGCACACAGTGAGAGTTTCTACTGATTTTTTTCGTGTTTGCTAAACCCTACCTTGGCCAGCAAAGTCGCCGGATATCTCTCCTACTAAAAACATTTGGAGCGTTACGGGCAGGGTCCTGCAACCACCTCGGGATGTTGAAGAACTAACGCCAATTGGATAGAATTTGGTACGGTATCCCTTAGGAGAGACATCCAACAACTCTATCGATGCCAAGCCAAATAACTGCTTGTATGAGGGCCAGACGTGACCCAGTGCGTTATTGACTTGCTCAAGATGTGAAGCCTATTTTTTAATAAATCATCCAATTTTTCTGAAATTGTAATCATGTCTTTGTCTGTACATGTTCGTCACCTCTATCGTTTCCCGTCCCATTCGGATGATTCCTTCGTGGTGCGTCGTCTTTTTTTTATTTTTTTTATTTTTTATTTTTTTTATTTTTTAGAGTGTATCATTTTCACTTTAGTTTTGGCTTGGTGAAGGCACTTAGGCACGGCAATTTTAATTATGGGTGTCATAAATCGAAAACATCAAGTATTACATTAAGACATGATAGTTTTCAATGCGTGTAAACTTATCTCGGGAGAGTTAGAAGCAGGTACAGTGGTCCAGTGTGGCGCTTAAAAAAATGGATCTGAGCACTATGGGACTTACCTTCTGAGGTCATCAGTCCCCTAGAACTTAGAACTACTTAAACCTAACTAACCCAAGGACATCACACACATCCATGCCCGAGGCAGGATTCGAACCTGCGACTGTAGCGGTCGCGAGGTTCCAGACTGTAGCGCCTAGAACCACTCGGCTACCCCGGCCAGCTGTGGCGCTTATCCCAGCGTCAATAGTTACCAGGATTGGAAACGGTCGAAGACTGTGCCATGGCACAGAAACTGAGAGCACACTGGCGATTCCAACAAGTGTCTCTCCGTCTCCATCTACGTAGAGCGCACAACGTACCCACCTTCTTGTTTGCACACCGCTGTAATGAAGCTAACAATGTTTCAGAGAGCACCCAGAACCCGAAACATTTGTAAGGCAACGCTGCAGCCATCTACCAAAAATCATTCGCTTTACCGTTGGAACAGAGCCTGTACCCAGCCATAAACGTTTCTAACGTAAAGACAAATAAGTAAGGAGGTATGGGACCGGTCGAGTTCATATCGCTGGAGCCCCTCCACCGTCGCCATCCACAGGCGGCGGGAGTTAGTTTAGAGGAACGAATGGCGCCCGCTACCCTCTACTGTAGCGGCTCCCTGAAAGTGCCACCCTTACTGAGTGTCCTGACAGAAACTGGGCAGCCAGCGCCTATAATGGCAAGTGTCAGGTGCGCCTTCCCCCCGCTTGAAAGCTCCATTAATCTCCATTACCGGCGAGGGGGTAAGATCTTCCATTTTACGACCTCATTACGCCAGGCAGATGCCTTAAATAGGCGAGCCCTATCCCGCCGAAGCACTCTCCTACGTCGATGCTGCCACAAATAGTCCGGCGTTATCTTCGGCGAGAAGGAAATGGAAATACATAAATATCTGTAACCGTGCTACGTTCCCAAGTAGCGCGACTGTACTTAATAAAATTTCTTTTCGAGTGGCCGAAATGGGAGCTGCAAAGCGTCTAAGTAACAGCATTCTATCTCGCGGCGGAAATGTTTTAAAAGCCTCCGATGGCGTTCGCCAGTAGTCCAGTCGGTGTCTCTTATAAGGAAACGAGTCTGTCCGTAGTGCGAAACCAAAGCTGATGTTCTTCTGCCCAAGGTCACCCAAGGTGGAAGGAACGGTGATGACCGTGGTAGTTTGTAAGTCTTGTTGTCAGCCTCATTAATTTTCGCAGTTGTCTTCATTTAATCTGATTATTTCTAAGCTCGACGGAGTGTACATGGAAAGTGAACGTTTTGGAAATTTCAGCAACAAATGACAGAAAGCTTCTCTTTTTTCTTGTGATCGAAATTCATGTTTTTCCGTATTTACTTTCAAAGCAGGCCGTGGTAGCCACGCGGTTCTAGGCGCTGCAGTCCGGAACCGCCCGACTGCTACGGTCGCAGGTTCGAATCCTGCGTCGGGCATGGATGTGTGTGATATCCTTAGGTTAGTTAGGTTTAAGTAGTTCTAAGTTCTAGGGGACTGATGACCTCAGATGTTAAGTCCCATAGTGCTGAGAGCCATTTGAACCATTACTTTCAAATCATGATGATTCCGTGATGATATCACAAACTTTCAGGGTTATAGAGAAGGCTAAGTGTATCAGTGTGAGGTAAGAGACTGGTCCGGTAATGATCGGGTCAAAAGTAATGAGCGAAAATCGTTCTGATATTTCTGACACTGGATGATGTTGATGTTAGGTTTGTGGGGCGCTCAACTGCGCGGACATCAGCGACCGTACAAAATCCCAATTTTTTCACACTCCAATTTTGTACGCACTCCAACCTACCCATTGTCACGAATGATGATGATGAAATGAGGAGGACAACACAAACACCCCGTCTCCTGGCAGCGAAAATCCCCAACCATGCCGGAAATCGAACCCGGGGCCCCGTGATCCAGAGGCAGCAACGCTAGCCACTATACCACCATCTGCGGACTCTCTGACATTGGAAAACACGTACCGGTACTGATACTGCGAAGATCGTGGGGTGGGACACTTTCACAGATGATAGTGTGGACCAAAACATGAAAAAAAAAAAATGGTTCAAATGGCTCTAAGCACTATGGGACTTAACATTTGAGGTCATCCGTTCCCTAGAACTTAGAACTACTTAAACCTAACTAACCTAAGGACATCACACAGATCCATGCCCGAGGCAGTATTCGAACTTGTGACCGTAGCGGGCGCGCGGTTCCAGACTGAAGCGCCTAGAACCGTCCGGCCGCTGCGGCCGGATAAACATGAAAAAAAAATTGTAGTAAATATGGGCTCTAAAATGTATACCTTAAAAGCCATGGGCACTTGTTCCGTGGAAGAGGTGTCTCACAGTAGCGAAGTTGAACCAGTGCTCATAGCTCTTAAGGCATGCCTTTTAGAACCCATGTTTACCAGACATTTTTTCTTTTTCTGGTCCGCACTACCGCCTCTGAAAGTTTCCTACCCTAGAATCCCAGCAACAACAGTACAGGTACATGTAACCCACTGTCAGAGATAGCAGAACGATTTTCGCTTTATACTTTCGACTCACTTGGATGAGGGTCCCTTGCTTGAAACTGGTACATTTAATCTTCTGCATCATCGCTGAAAATTTGTAACATCATAGCGGAATCACGCCCTATAATTACGGAAAAATGGTTGTGCCTTGAGCAAACACAAATTTTTATTCAACACCCATACCTGTTTCCATGGAGTTTCACCATCGTCAGTGGTCGGTGGGTTCACTACATTTTCTTAATATTACGTATTGATGTTTACACAGTATATGGCGTTCTGTCATTTTCAGTACACATAATATTTTGCTGCAGTTTTTCATCTCAGATTTTCGTGGTTCTGGGCTTTCATGCTTCTTTGCAAAGTGTACTTTGTAACAAGCATTGTGCCAGTTTTACATGATATTCACCTGTACCGCCCTGTAGTAAAGAAGAATTTGTGTTTTCTCAAGGAAGTTTTTCGCTCTCGTCTAATGTGTTACTAAATTATATGTAATTCTGTAGCTTTTTTCTAACTTCTTGTATAACTCCGAATATTTAAGGAAAATATTTACTGCATCCGACCAACATTAACCAGTTAATGAACCTATATAGAAATTTGAGGAATTACGGATTAGATACAGTACGTAGATGGCTGTATGTGTAGGGGCACAATGACCAATAAAGAAAAGAGCAGGCGGGCTATTAGGAAGCAGCGCCCCTCTAATTATGAAGGGAGATAACATCTGCAATTAGGTATTGAGGATTGTTTTCCGTCACTCTTCTGTGACTAACGAGAAATGAAGGGCTTTTCAAGACTGGAAACGGTGCTCTAGACAGCTTAATTCCGAAATTCACAGAGAAAAGCGACGACTAATTAAAAACGTGCATTAGACAATGGAGGGGCTCCGCATGTGGCAGCATAGAGAGGATTGTTTCCTAACGCAAGTGTTAATTCAATTATTCTTAAGAATTATTTCTATTTTTTCGCACTTCGTTGTCTAGCAGTGGAGCCTAATGCTATTTCGTGCTCACGTAAAATCTTTTGGTTCAGTATTAACGTGTGAAACAGTTCCTTGACAGCATATTGTTCTAGATCTGAGTTGAGACAATGCGTACGTACTCGTTGCTCATTTTTCTCTTTCCGATTTATGACTGCTGTTATTTATAATCAGCCTTTCCACACACTAGGATCTCTTTGTATATTCGCTCTGATAAGGCATAAACTTGAGAAGCCTACTCATATTAAAATAATAGAGCATTACAGTCTGATGGTACATCAACTTTGCAAAAAGACCGATTCGTTTTTTTCTCGCTATTGTTATTGGCCTTGGAACGCTACATTGACATTCTTCAGACTAGTGTATTAGTATAATATGAAAGAATATTTAAGTCACTGAGCTCTTGTAACCGACCCATTCCGCTATTACTGCCTCTCAACTAACAAGACAATATTCCCTCACCTCGTTTACTGTGTTCCTGTATGTTGGATTGTGCCCTATGGTACATGAAGGTTTTGCAGTCATATCCAACTACAGCATAAAATATTTGTATATTAAATTTTAATGATAACGATAATTCATGATAAACAAGATGACAAACTTGATATTTCCCGTGTAATTAATTTCGCTGTTTGCCTATTACAACCGTAAAAAATGAACTGTGTTTATAGGGAAGCATCGAAAAAATTTCATTTCCATGTATTCGTAAAATACCTCTGAAATCATGAAACAGTCGTAGAAAGAAATATACACGGTGTACAACTGTATAAGTACAGTATCCAGATTAAGAAACATGATCCCGGATGGTTTCTGTACGCTGGGCGGAGCTGCTTCGCATGTATACAACGTGAATTTGTAAACGCTTCTGTGCCAACGCCTCTTCATAGGTCAACAGACGGCTACTATTTTCCATTAAAGTCGTTTGTGCTACATAGTTGAAAGCTGTCAGAGATGTCCTTAAGTTAACTCGAGTGTAGGAGAGTCTTAGTAGTAAAGAATAAATGTATTAAAACTTCATGCATGATGCGGCATTTCTTCGCATATCTCAGTGTTTATGGTGTCATACCCTTGAACTAAGTGTCGTACAATGATATATTTGTGTAGGTACATTACGTGGCATATGAGGGTACTGTCAACGAAATACAGTTAGTAGCAAAGAAGTAACAAATTTAAACGTCATGCATGATGCGGAATTTTTCACGCATTTCAGTGGTTATGACGTCATGTATCCTGATTTATGTGTCAAACAATGATATAATTTTGTAGCTTGTCATGGTTGGCGTGGCTCCCCCGTCGGATGTTCGAGTTCTCCGTCGGGCATGGGTGTGTGTTGTCCTTAGCGTAAGTTACTTTAAGTTAAATTAAATAGTGTGTAAGACCGATGACCACAGCAGTTTGGTCCCATAGTAGCTTACCGCAAATTACCAAAAAAATACATGGATACTACCTGCAAAATGTGTTGCGAATAGAATTAGTAGAGAAGAAGTAATAAATTTTAAAGTGATGGATGATGCGGAAGTTTCTCACGCATCTCGTTGTTGATGACGTCATATTTCCTGAACCGAGGTCCAGGAGAAAGACAGGCCGTAGCGTGTACATGACAGCACGTGATACTGCAAGTCTCCGGCGAGTAGCGAGCAACTGTTTGACACAATTTTAATAATTCTTGACTGCGCGTTTAAATACATGCAAATTCTCGATAGCTAACGTCAAATAAGACCTTTGTGGGTACCTTTCCAGTCACATATTGATTTCCCGTGGGCCCAGCACGGAATCGAGTGTTCGCGAAATGTGGCGGACAAGCCGACTAGTGTGACGTCACAAGTTCGTTGCGAGGCCTGTCTTTCTCGTGGGTTTGTCCTCAACTATGACAGGCACATGTTTCTTACCCTCACAGATATTGTTGCCTGGCAGTAGGGGTTATGAGTGTCAAGTTTGGCTGAAATCGGTCCAGTGAGAGGAGATGTGGAACACACACACACACCAATGTTTATAATACGTGTGGATTGTGCATTTTATCAACACCTATGGTTATACTGTTGCTGCCGCGCGGGATTAGCGGAGCGGTCTAGGCGCTGCAGTCATGAACTGTGCGGCTGGTCCCGCCGGAGGTTCGAGTCGTCCCTCGGGCATGGGTGTGTGTGTTTGTCCTTAGGATAATTTAGGTTAAGTACATCTACATCTACATCCATACTCCGCAAGCCACCTGACTGTGTGTGGCGGAGGGTACCTTGAGTACTTCTATCGGTTCTCCCTTCTATTCCATTGTTCGTGGAAAGAAGGACTGTCGGTATGCCTCTGTGTGGGCTCTAATCTTTTTGATTTTATACCCTTGGTCTCTTCGCGACATATACGTAGGAGGGAGCAATATACTGCTTGACTCCTCGGTGAACGTATGTTATCGAAACTTCAACAAAAGACCGTACCGAGCTACTGAGCATCTCTCTTGCAGAGTCTTCCACTGGAGTTTATCTATCATCTCCGTAACGCTTTCGCGATTACTAAATGATCCTGTAACGAAGCGCGCTGCTCTCCGCTGGATCTTCTCTATCTCTTCTATCAACCCTATCTGGTACGGATTCCACACTGCTGAGCAGTATTCAAGCAGTGGGCGAACAAGCGTACTGTAATCTACTTCCTTTGTTTTCGGATTGCATTTCCTTAGGATTCTTCCAATGAATCTCAGTCTGGCATCTGCTTTACCGACGATTAATTTTATATGGTCATTCCATTTTAAATCACTCCTAATGCATATTCCCAGATAATTTATGGAATTAGCTGCTTCCAGTTGCTGACCTGCTATATTGTAGCTAAATGATAGAGGATCTTCCTTTCTATGTATTCGCAGCACGTTACACTTGTGTACATTGAGATTCAATTGCCATTCCCTGCACCATGCGTCAATTCGCTGCAGATCCTCCTGCATTTCAGTACAATTTTCCATTGTTACAACCTCTCGCCGGCCGGAGTGATCGAGCGGTTCTAGGAGCTACAGTCTGGAACTGCGCTGCCGCTACGGTCGCGGGTTCGAATCCTGCCTCGGGCATGGATGTGTGTGATGTGCTTAGGTTAGTTAGGTTTAAGTAGTACTAAGTTCTAGGGGACTGATGACCTCAGTAGCTAAGGGCCATAGTGCTCATAGCCATTATTTTTACAACCTCTCGATATAGCACAGCATCATCCGCAAAAAGCCTCAGTGATGTGTAGTGTGTAAGCTTAGGGACTGATGACCTTAGCAGTTAAGTCCCATAAGATTTGAATACCGTTGCTACACTTCAGGGAACCAAATGTTTTGTCGTAGAAAAATCCCTCTGTGCTTCTTCACCATATGGTTGAGAACCGTGCCGTCGAAAAATCACCCTAGGCAGCTGCTTGTAGATTGGTTTGCTATTTTTTGGAGGAAACTGAAGGAGAAAAAAATTTCCAGCGTGGCACAAACGTCAGAAACGACAATCAAGATTTCCAGAAACACAACAGTGAGGCATGGCAGGGATAGGGGCCTGGTGTTTGTGTAGTGGAGGGCTAGAGAAGGCCTAGATCAATATCGGCGTGTCTGGCTGCGCGCCCTCGCACTGCGGCTGCAGGCCGCTGGCTGTTGGGGAGGCCACCCTTACCCTCCGCATCTCCCTGCCAGCACAGGCCAGGGGTTGCGCTGCTGCCAGCTGTTCCGGCGCCAGCACTGCGTGGGCGGTGCCGACCCCGCGTACACCACGCCGCTGCCAACAGAAGTTGCCTCTGGCGTTCGGTTCGCGACGTCACCACCGTCTGTGAACTAGCTCAGCTACTCTGAGGACCGCTCTTCATTCGCGGGCACTCTTCTGCATCTACATCTACGCTCTGCAAGCCACCTTACAGCGCGTTTTATATACTACTGTCACTTCCCCCTTTCCCTGTGCCAGTCATGAATGGTTGACTAGAAGAGCAATTGCTGATAAACATCCATGTGAGCTCGAATTTCTGTAATTTTATGTCCATGGTCGTTTTCGCGAGATGTAAGTAGGATAAAGAGTGAACCAGACTTCCACCAATAAGCTTTCGGAGGTGGTAGCATGGACCGAAATACGAAAAAAGTGCCTAGGTGCCTAGTAAAGAGGGGCTCCAAAATGCGTACCTTAAGAGCTACTAGCACGTGCTCAGTATAAGAGACGCGTTTCACGGTATGGAAGATGAACAAGCTCTCGTAACTCTTAAGGTCTGCATTTTAGAGCCCATGTCTACCGGATATTTTTTTCTTGTTTTGGTCAGTACTACGTTTTTCAAATGTTCAAATGTGTGTGAAATCTTATGGGACTTAACTGCTAAGTTCATCAGTCCCTAAGCTTACACACTACTTAACCTAAATTATCCTAAGGACAAACACACACGCCCATGCCCGACGGAGGACTCGAACCCCCGCCGGGACCAGCCGCACAGTCCATGACTGCAGCGCCTAGACCGCTCTGCTAATCCCGCGCGGCTACTACGTTTTTGCAAAATATGGAAAGCAAAGAGCTTGCAGTAGAAGAGATATGAGTAGAGGAGAAGTGCTCATAGTTCTGAAGGTACGCATTTTAGAGCCAAGTTTACTATGCATTTTTTTCTTGTTTTGGTCTATATTACCACCTCTGAAGGTTTGTCGGTTGACTTTTGGTTCATCCTGAACAGGGTTATTCAAAAGCACAAAACTGGTTCCAACTTTTATTGCAAACAAACTGAAACACATTGAGCATGTCCCGGTAGACGGAGGTTCAAAGTGGTATTCTCACACAGGCGCTATACCACACACTCAACATGAGCACTATGCGTTGCTCGAGAAACATCCAAACGGTAGTTCATTTCATTCCACACAAGATCAACAGGTCCCTGTTTACTGAAATGACAGCTTCACCAATTCGATTTTCTCAGCTCTTGAAAAGTAATTATTTTCAGGCTATGTTTATGAACCGTGACTGTGTGGGATAATTATTTATTTCTAATTTCTGCTATTAGTCACTTTTTTTATTTTATGTTTAATCTAACATAAGTCAACGCGTTTAGAACTTGTTCTGTTCATCTTCAGGCATTTATACATACATACAGACAGTGAAATGTTACTTAAAAATAAAGTCATAAACTAGATTAATCTAGAACTCTTTGCCCGTTGTTTATTACTGTAGCGGCTGGTGTGGCATTTGGTGGGGAGGAGGGGGGCAGTGGATGGCCAGAAATCGAAATCAGTGATGTCTTCTGCTGGTTTTCTTCCTTGTGATTGACTGTGTATGATATCACAGCCTGTACAGGATGCAGATAGATTTGCATCAGTTATGTGTTACGACAATAGTGTGAAAGGCTTTTATATGACAGTTGATCACTTACAATTTCATCATCTTGCTGCTTCACTTGCATCACTGGTATAATGGCGGAGCTTTTGATTGACATTACACTATTGCACATTGTATTTTGTCACTGATCGCCAACGTAATTCACTCCACAAATTGCTTCACATACATGCACACAACACAAGATGGCGGACTACAGCATGTGAGTCTGTATCGATTATCTATGTTTTGTATCGATATTCTTGGGACTGACAGATTTGTAGTCTTGAAGAGTAGCTGCCATTGTTGGGACAAAGTCTCTGTATTCCTACAGAAATGAAAATCGCGAGGTATGAGGTCTCGTGGCCTGGGAAGCCAAAATCACGTCTTCCCATCCAACGACATGGGATGGTGTTGTTAACGTAACACCGTACCTCAAAGTGAAAGTGAGGCGCGGCCCCGTCGTGCGTAAAAATGAAGTCATTGGAATCTTCGTGAAGTTGAGAAAGCAGCCCGTTTTGCAGTATTCCAGGTATGACATTCCTGCCACAACCTCCTCCGCAAAAATGAATGGTCCATAAAGTTTGTGAAAAGAAGCGGCAAAAAACACATTCGGTTTCATTGAGTCTCTTTCACGTTCGGTGATGACGCCAACGTTTTGTGACCACCAAATTCTTACAATATGGTGGGTACTTTACCCAACTTGTCTGAATGAATAGTGTTATTCAAATGTTCAAATGCATGTGAATTTCTAAGGGACCGAACTGCTGAGGTGATCGGTCGCTAGACTTACACACTACTTAGACTAAGTTATGCTAAGAACAACGCACACACCCGTGCCCGAGGGAGGACGCGAACGTCCGGCGGGAGGGGTCGCGCAGTCCGTGACTTGGCGCCCTAAACCACGCGGCCACAACGCGCGGCGAATAGTGTTATTAACAGTGACTGGTTGCTATTTGTTTCCTTGCAAGAATCAGCTTGTAGCCATCTAGGCTGTGGATACGCCAATTCACCGAAATATTCCTCCTTCCAGGAGTGCTAGTTCCATAACTTACGCAGGCGAAATTATCTAAACTTGGCGAATAGGGAGGGGTACTGGCAGAAGTGAATCTGTGACGGCAGGTGCTTGGATAGCCCAGCCAGTAACGGCTTTGCCTGCGAAAGGCAAGGTTCCGGTTTGAGCACACAGTTTTAATCTGTCGGAAAGATTCAGTGTACGCCCAGTTATTGTGTTTAATAAACATCAGCGTATTGCAGAAAGAATAAGTGCAACCATAGAACTATATTCGCCAGAGGTGATGCGGGCAGCCTTAGCGTCTGAATGCACATACACACTAAGCCTACGAATGAGAGCCAAAGGATTCAGCCAAACGTTGGTCTTCAGCGCACTGGCGTTCGGTCTCTCGTCCGCACGAAACCAAACACTTGGGAGCAACGGATTCGGCCATGTGGAATCGCTCTGATAACTTGCCGATGTTGCTCCTATTTTGCTCTAGTTCTAAAGCGGCGTTTTAATTACAATTACACCGGCCTATATCTTGAGGGAAGAACAGGATTCAGTAGTTGTCGCTTGTGCAGCATTTAAGTTACTGCAAGAAGCTATTCGTCAGAAAAAGAAGACGAAAAGACTCTGGTCGACGACCTCCATTTTAAAAGTAGGGAGCAGTGTGATTGTTGTGTACATAGTTCCGCGTAGTCAGCGCGTACACAACTTTCCCACTAGAGCGCGTCCCGCTAAGCACAACAGCGCAGGCGCAGCGCTCGTCCGTCTCCGCACTACAAGATGGCGCTGCCTTAGAGACGGACCAAATTCTGCTCCCGCCGATCCGCGTATTAATATGTAACGCAGCCAATGAGATTGCTGCTAACGTAGAACCTTTTCTCCTCGCGGATCACACTCGCGCAGTGATACCTGAATGTGCAAGGTATCATAACGAGTGTACAGACCTCCGATTAGTCAGTCTGCATTTGTCTGCACCAGCCTGTACCAGTGTGCATTAGTCTGTACCAGTCTGCATTTGTCTGTACCAGTCTATAGTCAAGTTTCAGACTGCGCCTAAGAAGATTATCATATTCCTGTACATAGCCATGAAGATAAATGTATAGACACTTTATCAAGTATCAGAGATATGTGAGAATAAGATTAACGTACCAAGACCAAAGGAACTTCAGATTGTCAATTTTAAATAGCATCCAGAATCAAGTTATGTAATGTTTATGCTTGTTATTATTTTAATAAATATGTGTGAAAATTAATCAAGTTCTGTTTAAAGTTGGTCACCGTCAATCTGCTACTCTAAGCGTGAAAGTGGCATTTCTATCGTCAGACCTAATGGCAGAAAATAAACACGCCACGATAAGACCACGAGACACATTGCTGTCACTCGCCTCTTTGTTAGAGCGACAAGTCAAATAATCTGATGGTGTGTGTACCGAAGGTCTTACAGTACGCACACCACAGTGATGGGACAAAATTAACGTCTGGTCTCAAAGCTGAATATATGGGTAATATCATAACTTATTCTAAATGAAGGCTACAAATTTCGAACTGTTTTAGAACTGTGTAGGTCATAAAACTGTTTTTCAAGAATGCCGATGTGAAGAGATTGCACACTAGCTGCGTTAAAAATTGTTTTTTAACAGAATCTTCTTATTGCATTTGCACGCCAACCCCCCCCCCCTCCTTCCTCCCCCAGTGCAATCGGAGCGCTTCTTTTGTGTCACATATACTTGCTTCACACAGTCCAAGAGAAAGATTGGACCTGATGAAAGCTCAAAAAGTAGTAAGACTCCTTCACACAGTCAAAGTAAAATTATGTTCTACTATAATTTCGAAAGAACAAGTTCAAATATTTAACGAAAATTGTGAAAAAAATATAATGTAAAATAACAATATCGGGACTCGATGTTGCCGTTTTCATATCGATATAACAGATAAAAATAAATCTGTAACGGTCGAGTTGTGGCGCCCTGAAAATATTCTAAGATCGGAGTTGGGATGGCCGCGCTGGGGTCTCTCAGCGGGCGGCGGGTCGTCGGTGGCCACGTGGTGCCAAACGTTAGCTGGGGTCCAGGCCGACAGCGTGGCTGGGAATTGCATGTCGATGAAGGAGACATGACGGGAGTGCAAAGATGGCGGACTTTGTGAAACTATAATGGCAGACATTTCACAGTTCATATAGAAATTAATAGTAGCCAGAGGAATCATGATACCTTAAAAAGAAACATGTTCATTACCATTACTTGCACGACGATTCTGATGGTGTAATCAGATTTACAATATCATTATTAGATTAAAGTTTAGTATCTGACTGTAAATTATACAAGTACCATCCAGCAACGAATTTCCAAAATCTAAACGTTTCATACTATTTTGTCGATCGACATGTCTTCAGACAGCTATTAGTGTAAACTTAAATTGAGATAAATTACAGGCATGTACCTTGAATAGTACATGAGTTATTGGAGGTCAACGTGGCCGAATTCTACCGATCGCGTCAGGCTATAAGTACTACACAGTTACAAGAAACAACAGTAGCAGCATGCTTGTAAATATATTTATTCATCTATGTCTTTGTTTATATCCGATATATACTATTAAAAAAAATGGTTCAAATGGCTCTGAGCACTATGGGACTCAACTGCTGAGGTCATTAGTCCCCTAGAACTTAGAACTAGTTAAACCTAACTAACCTAAGGACATCACAAACATCCATGCCCGAGGCAGGATTCGAACCTGCGACCGTAGCGGTCTTGCGGTTCCAGACTGCAGCGCCTTTAACCGCACGGCCACTTCGGCCGACTATATACTATTCATGAAGATCTTGGCCAATTATTTACTGTGTTTTAGAAAGCACAGAGACATTAGGCTACTGGCCTACCTTTTGTTTCTATTCCTTTGATATATGTTTATTTGCTTTGTTTACGTATTTAATAATGTGTTTTAGAGCGTGTTTATGGTCCTGGCGTAGGAATATTTATTTAATTTCAAGTTATTTAAATGTAAATCCAGTATTTCGAATGTGTTTCAAAATGTTTGTGGTCGGCCGTAGTGACCGTGCGGTTCTGGTCACTACAGGCTGGAATCGCGCGACCGCTACGGTCGCAGGTTCGAATCCTGCCTCGGGCATGGATGTGTGTGATGTCCTTAGGTTAGTTAGGTTTAATTAGTTCTAAGTTCTAGGCGACTGATGACCTCAGAAGTTAAGTCGCATAGTGCTCAGAGCCATTTGAAAATCTTTGTGAGTATGCGTTGGCTTGGAGACATGACGGGAGCGCTATCGCCAATCACAGCGCTCGTTATTAAGAGAGGCGACTACCGATGTGAATGGAGGGTGAGTTCTGAACAGTGCGGCGCGAGGGACAGTACGGGAGAGGACACGAGAGAGTGCTGGACAGCATGGCGCGACAGACGCATGGCCGTAGTGCCGACCTGTGCACTTGTGAGATTTCCGTAGCTTCTGCAATGAAGACGTAGTATGCGTTTACAAGTGAATATCTCGCGAGCTATGTTGTTGCTCATAACTAATTACGTGAAGTAGGAATCTATGGTTTCCGTGTTATTCAACTTACATTTTATTTAATTGTTGGACCATCGACACCAATACGTGTTTTACAGTAATAAAGGGCATTCTTACAGCTACTTCCGCTATTGTATTCATCATTTAAAGTCGTTGAAATAGTACCTGCAGAATTTATTTAATTGCAATCTGTCATGGATAAATGTTCATGTTACGTTCAAAATTCACGGTTACCGAGTGATAGGAACCTACGACCATTCGATTCATGTGTATATTCATATTGTATACTGTAGACTAAGCAGTATTTGGCCTGTAATGCGGCAACTACGTATCCCAGCCCCTAGACAACGAAACCAGCCAAAACTTTTAATATTTCAATTTTGAGTCTGAGGGTACGTAGTTTAGGGCCACATCATTTCAATTTCATGTTTTTTAAAGCCCGCATATCACTGACACATATCGATGTTATTTGGGAAAAGTAACGGTTTATCGATATTTCATTAACTGCCGTAGTCCAGTGTGTATGCAACTTCTGTAAATCTCGGCCAACCAAGCGGTTGGTGCTCGTCCGTTTGCTTTTGTTTGCCTTGTGTACGCACCTTGACGTAACTAGAGCGATGCCGGTCATGTGGTCTGCTGCGCTGCGCGGCGCGCACGGACGCGGACCTCTAGGAGAGGAGCGAACGACCCGTGCGTGGCCTCAGAGCCTCCCTCCCCCTACCGCGGCCGCTGTTAGCGCGACAGCTGAGTGACGACCCGCCTGCGCGGTGGCCGGCTGCGTCACCGCTTTGCTTTGTTTACGGCCAGCCAGTCGACACCCCGCACGCTCCTCGCGGGATGTTTAGCGGAGCGGCGTTTACGACCGCCGGCCACGAGGGTAAGCGACTCGAGGCGCGAGCTCTGCTTTCGGCATTCCTGTCGATCGTCCGCCCGTAAACTCACCACCACTGCGCACGGCGACCCTTACTGCTACTTGCGGCCTCGTGCTCTGTACTAGAGCAGCCAGTGCCCCTTCCTGACGCTCAACAGCGATGAATATGCGGTATTTTTGACATTTGGGTCTGGCGTGCCAATTTATTCAGTGCTATCTGAGTAGGTGAAGAAAGCAATCCCACATCTCTCAAACGACAAAGTAATGAAAACAAGAAACACAGACTCATGTACACATAGACTGAAGCGCCATAGGCATGCGTATCTAAATAGAGAGACATGTAAAAATGGAGAATAGGGCGTTGCGATCGGCAAAGCCTGTACAAGACAAAGGTTGTCTGGCGCAGTTATTAGATTGGTTACCGCTGCTGAAATGGCAGGTTATCAAGATTTAAATGAGTTCGAATGTGGTGTTATAGTCGGCGCACAAGCGATGGGCACAGAATCTCCGAGGTAGCGATGAAGTGGGGATTTTCCGTACGAGTGTTCCATGAATATCAGGAATCCGGTAAAACATCAAATCTCCGACGTCGCTCAGGCCGGTGAAAGATCCTGCAAGAACGGGACCAACGACGACTGACGAGAATCGTTCAACGTGACAGAAGTGTAACCCTTCCGCAAATTGCTGCAGATTTCAATGCTGTGCCATCAACAAATGTCAACGAAACATCATCGATGTGGGCTTTCGGAGTCGAAGGCTCACTCGTGCACACTTTATGGCAGTTCGACATAAAGCTTTACGCCTCGCCTGGGCCCGTCAACACCAGCATTGGTCTGTTGATGGCTGGAAACATGTTGCCTGGTCGGACGAGTCTCGTTTCAAATTGCGGCTGGACTTGTACTGGTACTTACTGTATGAATCCATGGTCTCTGCATGTCAGCAGGGAACTGTTCAAGCTGGTGAAGGCTCTGTAATAGTGTGTGCCGTGTGCAGTTTGAGTTATATGGGACTGCGGATACATCTGGATACGACTCTGACAGGTGACACGTACATAAGCATCCTGTCGTATCACCTGTATCCATTCATGTCCATTGTGCATTCCGACAGACTTGGGCAATTCGAGCAGGTCAATGCGATACCCCACACGTCCAGAATCGCTACAGTGTGGCTCCAGGAGCACTGTTCTGAGTTTAAACGCTTCCGCTGGCCATCAAACTCGACAGACATGAGCATTATTGAGCATATCTGGGATGCCTTGCAACGTGCTATTCAGAAGAGATCTCCATCCCCTCGTACTCTTACGGATTTATGGACAGCCCTACAGGAATCATGGTGTGAATTCCCTCCAGCACTACTTCAGAGCCCATGCCACGTCGTGTTGCGGCACTGCTGCTTGCTGGCGGGGGCTCTACACGATATTAGGCATGTTTACTACTTCTTCAGTAAGCATTTACATTCCATTAAGGTTCTTTCTACGAATCTCAGTCTGGCATCTGATTTTCTTACTATTTGTTTCATGTGATGATTCCACTTAAGGGGTGGCTCTGTGTAGTTACTCCTACATATTTTACGCTACTGTATTCAGCAGTGTATCACCAATAGTGTAGATGTACACTAGGGAATTACTTTTCTATGTTTGCGCAGTATATTATATTTATTGATCTTCAGGATCAACTGCCAGAGTCTGCACCAATCATCTATTCTCTATAGGTCATTCTGCGAATCCATAGTGCCTTCTGGCGTTGCTGCTTTGTTACAGACAACCGCATCATCTGCGAACAGTCTTAAACAGCTTTCGACGTTTCCTGCTACATCATTTATATACTCGTACATTGTAAAAGTAACGTTCCTATCACGCTTCCTTGGGGTACTCCAGAGATTATCATTACATCTGTCTCTTTTGTTCCGTTAAGAGCGACATGTCGAGTTATATTTACAACGAAGTCTTCAATCCAGCGACAAATTTTGTCTCATACTTTGTAAACTCGTATCTTTTTTACACCAAACGGCACAGCAGGAGTGTAATAGATTCCTTCCTCAAATCAAGGAACACGTCATCAACCTGAGAGTCTTTGTCACTGTGGTAACACCTGCAAGTAAACCCTCTACAACATTTTCGTTAGGCGTGTCAGCGCCCTGTGATGGATGTCCAACTGCATGTTGTCACGAAATAGGAATTTTGGTCGTAGGTTTGTGTTGACTTCTCATCTTGGTTCCAGAATAACCTCCTGAAGTTAGTACCCTTATTTATGTGGCACAGCCTACACAGGGAGAGCTACGTGCACCATACAGAAGTGATGCGGCCGAACATCTGCTCCTTTTATAACCCAGTAAATGTGCTGCGCTTGAACGCCGCATCGCTACCGGCTATGCCACGGTTTATGACAACGGTAAAATCCAGTCTGCACTTCATTTCTCTGGCATTCAGTTGTCAAGTGCGCTGCGGAAATACGGCCGGCCGTAAAAGAAGTCCAAGTAACCAATAACAATACGCGCCTGCACGCCTCAAGACCGTGTAAAGGTAGGCTGGTTCCTCAGGCGTACAGACAGGAAACAATATTATTACGCCGCGTGATTACCGGCGGGTAAACGCAGCGGTGCTCGTTGGTCAATAGAAGTACGTTTGAGGTTAGTTTGGTTAGTGTGGTGAAAGTAAGACAGAGCAGCATAGTCTTTCGACAAATAAAAATGTATACCTCGAGATAAAGTCAACAGATATAAATATACTCAAGATCTCACGTTTTGCTGGCGTTGATTGTCGTAATGTTCTCAAGGGACGCTGCCGGATTATTGTCTTTTTTTCTTTGCACAGTATTTCGACAGAAATCTACAATGTATAAATACTGTACCAATCATGTACAATAAGTTAACTACATACCCACGAGAACATTATGCTTCAATGTACAGGGGATGTGCAAAATAATGTGAATACCTGTAGTTACTTCGGAATGGTTTATTTATAGGGGGTTGGACCCCAATTTGCCAGTAATACAGCTGCGAGTCTTCTTGGATTGCAGGAATATAATGATTGTATAGTCTCCAGTGAAATGGTATGCCACTCTTCGATCAAAACCTTTTCTAATTACTGTAGCGACAAGGGAGGCGGAAATTTGCTCCGGAGTCTGCGCTCCAATACCGTTGATAATGTTCAAGTCCGAGGACTATGCTGGCAATGGAATACGCTGCAGTTCAGTTGAGTGCTTCTCATACCACGATTGTATTTTCCTGGCTGTGTGAATGGGTGCATTATCGTGCAGAAATATGGCATCATTGTTGGGGAACAACGTTTGATTCATGGGGTGCACTTGATCATCTAAAATATTCACATAATCGTTAGCTGTAACACAGCCTTTGAGAGTAATGATGGGACCAGCAGAATACCATGATAAGGCTACCCACAGCATCACACTTCCACCTCCACGCTTAACCGTTGGAATCAAGCAACTGTAGGCTTCTTTTGGCGTTCTCTAGACGTAAACTCGGCCCGATGTTGGAAATAACGAAAACGTTGACTCGTCGTACCATATGACGTGTTTCCACTGATCAGCCGTCCAGATTTATGATCCTGACACCATGTCTTACGCTTCTTTGCGTTGCTTGTCGTCACTAATGGTTTCGTTATAGCAGCTCGTCCATAGATATTCGCTTTATGAAGTTCTCGATGGACAGTGTCGATAGATACGGGATCTCAAAGATGGCTATGAGCTCTGCACTCACGTTAGCCACCGTAGTTTTGTGTTGTTTTGACACAATTCGTGTTGGCGTATGACGACCTCTGTCATTTAGTTTTGATTTGTGCCCACTATTAAGTTCATACGATGATGTCTTTCCATGTTTTTTGTAGTCCGTCATAACTGATGAAACAGTTGCTCTTGAAACCTTTAATGATATGGCTGTCTTGGTTGCTGATGCTCCACCTAATTGGACCCCCACAATTTGCCTTCTCTGGAACTCTGTTGGGTCTTTCATTGCACGTCGACGTCGGCGCTCTGAATGCAGATACGAAATGTGCACTACTCGTAAACAGCCTGCACTGGTGCCTAGTCCGTACCGAAGAAGCACAGTCCAGCGCGACACGCGCCTTATCTGTGTTGTTGATAGTCAAACACAAGCATCCCATTACTACCACTGTTCACGTTATATTGCCTATTCCCTGTATATCTTGCAGCGAGACTCACTTTTTTCATACATATCTTTTGATTTGTGTTAAACTCAGTCATGCAACAACACGATTTTAATACGGCCAGTTGGGGCTGTACATGGGCAAACTTTATTTTCATTTGCTCAGGATAAACGTTATTTCTTTCTTGTTCCGCATAATGATCGTTTATAGCACATGTAACTCCTTCAGTCAATAAAAATATCTTCCCTGTAAGCCATGTTTCTTGTTTAGAACGAGAAAATGTCACACAGTGGAGTAAATGAACTCAAAACGAACAAACTGATATAGGACACTTGCGGTATATTGAGCAGGGAAACAGTATCAGATTGTTCTACAGTAGCCATCTAAGCTACAGCGCATGCGCGCCGCGCCAGACTAGCATCGTCGTTGAATATTAAAAACTACTTGTTCTTGCATATACAGTTGTTAAACTGTTTTATCTCAAAGTACTGTGAATTTACAATTAAACCATTTTGTTTGGCTTTCTTATAGCGAAACTGCTGTGCTTGTAAGGGTTAAGTTTAAATCGAATTGCAAACGTAATTAGTTTCTGCACATCGGCTACAAAAATATTTTTTCTTTCATTACCCTCAAGCTTAAATTTAAATTAGTAATGTCAATGAAATAGACGAGCAAGCCGGTAGCGTTAGAATGCGACAGGATACTGAAAGTCTAGCGCAGCGCGCGTGTGTTATCGCTTATACTTATCAGACAGAACACTATGACCACCGACATACTATCGATATAAACCCGTCCAGGCGATAGCAGCGTCACCTGGCAAGGAACGACTGCTGGTCAGAAACACGCACAGTGCATGTGGTATCAGTGAGCGTGCTGTGATTGCGTAGAATGGGGAAGGCGCACAATGTAGCTGAGTTTGACCGAGGGCAGTTTGTAATGGTCCGGAGACTCGGCAAGAGGACTTCGGAAATTCGAAGCGTGGCGAAACCAGGGTGAAACCACGTCCAGACGTTGTGGGATTGGGCAGCCATTCCTCTTTACAGATGTTGGACGTTGTAGGCTGGGCAGACTGATAAAAAAGGATAGGAGCCGAGCTGTGGCGGAACTAATATCAGACTTCAGTGTTGGGCAGAGTTCAAGTGTGTCTGAACATACAGTGCATCAAACACTCCTAACGATGGGCCTCTGGAGGACCCATACATGTGCCAATCTTAACACCACGATATCGACAGCTACGACTGAAATGGGTGCGTTGCCGCAGTGGCAGAGCGTTGCATGGTCTGATGAATGCCTACACCGTCTTCATCATGCCGAAGAGGGGGCGCGAATCCTTCGTTTTCCAGATGATCAGCTCCTTGATACCTGTACTGCGAATTGACAAAAGCTGGCGGCGACTCCATTGTGCTCTGAGCAACATTCACGTGGGCATCCATGGGTCCAGTCGAGCTCTTTCAAGGTACCATGACGGCCAAGGAGTATAGTACACTGGTTTCAGTCCACAAACACGCTTTCATGACGATCGTGTTTATCAACAGCAGTGGCATCTTTCAATTAGATAATGCGTCATGTCACAAAGCTAGGAGTGCGATGAGGTGGTTCGAGGAACACGGTAACGAGCTACAGTTGATGTGCTGGCCCCCTAACTTGCCAGATCTTAGCACTATCGGACACATCTGGGATGTGACCGCACGTGGCATCAGAGCTCATCGCCCCCTCCCCGGAACCTACGGGAATTAGGTGACTTGTGTGTGTGCAGATATGGCGCCAAATCCATTCGGCGACCTACGAAGGCCTCTTTACTTCCATGCCACGAGGCGTCGCTGCTGTTATTCGTGCCAAAGGTGGACATACCTGCTAATAGGAAGGTAATCTTCTGGCTGATCATTACAGATTGCTTTTATAGGCCAATTTGAGCCAGTTACCGGCCGGTGTGGCCGAGCGGTTCTAGACGCTTCAATCTGGAACCGCGCGACCGCTACGGTCGCAGGTTCGAATCCTGCCTCGCGGCATGGATGTGTGTGATGTCCTTAGGTTAGTTAGGTTTAAGCATTTTTTTTGGGCCAGTTCTCAGCCTGATAAACCACATGTGTCATATATCACATTGTTCGTCTCAACCCTCTCCACTGCTGTTGTCTCCTGTAAACAGTTATCATTTACAACCTGTATATTTAATTAAGCACTGAAAGGCGTAAGTCGAAACAAGGCCCCAGGAGTAGACAACATTCCATTAGAACTACTGATAGCCTTGGGAGAGCCAGCCCTGACAAAACTTTACCATCTGGTGAACAAGATGTAGAGACAGGTCCCTCAGACTTCAAGAAAAATATAATAATTGCAATCCCAAAGGAAGCAGGTGTAGACAGATGTCAAAATTACCGAACTATCAGTTTAATAAGTCACTGCTGCAAAATTCTTTACAGACGAATGGAAAAACTGGTAGAAGATGACCTTGGGGAAGATCAGACTGGATTCCGTAGAAATGTTGGAACACGTGAGGCAATACTGACCCTACGTCTTATCTGAAAAGACAGATTGAGGAAAGGCAAACCTACGTTTCTAGCATTTGTAGACTTAGAGAAAGCTTTTGACAATGTTGAGTGGAATATTCTCTTTCAAATTCTGAAGGTGGTAGGGGTAAAATACAGGGAGCGAAATGCTATTTACAATTTTTACAGAAACCAGATGGCAGCCATAAGAGTCGAGAGACATGAAAGGGAAACAGTGGTTGGGAAGGGAGTGAGGCAAGGTTGTAGTCTATCCCCGATGTTATTCAATCTGTATATTGAGCAAGCAGTACAGAAAACAAAAGAAAAATTTGGAGTAGCAATTAAAATCCATGGAGAAGAAATAAAAACTTTGAGGTTCGCCGATGACATCGTAATTCTGTCAGAGACAGCAAAGGTCCTGGAAGAGCAGTTGAATGGAATGGACAATGTCTTGAAAGGAGGATATAAGATGAACATCAACAAAAGCAAAACGAGGATAATGGTATGAAGTCGAGTTAACTTGGGTGGTGCTAAGGGAATTAGATTAGGCAATGAGACACTTAAAGTAGTAAATGAGTTTTGCTATTTGGGGAGCAAAATAACTAATGATGGTCGAAGTAGAGAGGATATAATATGTAGACTGGCAATGGCAAGGAAAGCGTTTCTGAAGAAGAGAAATTTGTTAACATCGAGTATAGATTTAAGTGTCAGGAAGTCATTTCTGAAAGTGTTTTTGTGGAGTGTAGCCATGTATGGAAGTGAAACACGGACGTTAAATAGTTTGGACAAGAAGAGAATGGAAGCTTTCGAAATGTGGTGCTACAGAAGAATGCTGAAGATTATATGGGTAGATCACATAACGAATGATGAAGTATTGAACAGAATTGGGGAGAAGAGAAATTTGTGGCACAACTTGACTAGAAGAAGGGATCGGTTGGTAGGACATGTTCTGAGGCATCAAGGGATCACCAATTTAGTACTGGAGGGCAGCGTGGAGGGTAAAAGTCGTAGAGGGAGACCAAGAGATGAATACACTAAGCAGATTCAGAAGGATGTAGGTTGCAGTAGGTACTGGGAGATGAAGAAGCTTGCACAGGATAGAGTAACATGGAGAGCAGCATCAAACCAGTCTCCGGACTGAAGTCAACAATAACAACAACATATTTCATTACTTAACGATTTGCGCAAAGCAAACCAGATACCCTACATACAGTTTGGTTATTGAGCAAAAATCAGGATTCCAACATGCACCCGTTAACTGACTTATTCATTACTATTCGACACAAACAAACATTTTTTTACATTTTTGTCTATGACTATGAACATTATCCTAGAAATAAATAAAAAATTGTTCTTACCCACCGGTTCCGATTAAGGTTGTTTGGAGGTTTCTTTCGGTTATAAAGCAATTGCCGAAACTAGTCATCCCACCAGATTTATACCCTGCTGGGAACCCTTGTGCCCCACCACCAGTTCAAGTCGTAATTGGTTGAAAAGAACCGTGACTCTATAAAGGACCGGATCGCAAACAGGCCGCTGGCCGCTCTACTGCTTGGAGTTGAGGGTGCCGTGAAAGACCAGAAAAACAACAGCGAGGAGCGACAAGCGCCAGCAGGCAAGGTGTGCCGTTCGAGCAGGGCGTTGTGACGTGTCACCAGCAGAGCAGGTCGGGTAGCGCGGCGCGGCGTTTGTTTGGCGCGGAGCGTAAACAGCTGCGGGCGTGCGTGACGGCTGCTTGCTGTGCGCTGCGTGCTGCGTGCGCACCACGTGTGTCGCACCGCACCAGCAGCCACGCTCGCCCCTCGCCACTCTCAGCGAAACGAACGCCACGAGCGTCTCGCGTTCCACGGCGAGGGGCGGACACCGGACGCGCCAGCCGTCCACTGCCTGCTGATGACACACCTCCGGTCGTGTACTGTGCGGATCAAGAACTCCTCTATACTGATTACTTACTGTGGTGTCGAGGTATTATCCAGCAAAGCCAACTGAAGGCCTGGCCAAGGTGGCAGCACCGTCGCTTGTACGCCCGAGAAACTACACTACTGGTCATTAAAATTGCTGCACCATTTAGATGACGTGCTACAGACGCGAAATTTAACCGACAGGAAGAAGATGCTGTGATATGCAAATGATTAGCTTTTCAGAGCATTCACACAAGGTTGGCGCCGGTGGCGACACCTACAACGTGCTGATATGAAGAAAGTTTCCAACCGATTTCTCATACACAAACAGCAGTTGACCGGCTTTGCGTGGTGAAATGTTGTTGTGATGCCTCGTGTAAGGAGGAGAAGTGCGTACCATCAAGTTTCCGACTTTGATAGAGGTCGGATTGTAGACTATCGCGATTGCGACACTGCTGCTCGCATTGGTCGAGATCCAATGACTATTAGCAGAATATGGAATCGGTGGGTTCAGGAAGGTAATACGGAACGCCGTGATGGCTTCCAACGGCCTCTTATAACTAGCAGTCGAGATTACAGGCATCTTATCCGCATGGCTGTAACGGATCGTGCAGCCACGTCTCGATCCCTGACTCAACAGATGGGGACGTTTGCAAGACAACAACCATCTGCACGAACACTTAGACGACGTTTGCAGCGGCATGGACTATCAGCTCGGAGACCATGACTACGGTTACCCTTGACGCTGCATCACAGACAGGAGCGCCTGCGATGGTGTACTCAACGACGAACCTGGGTGCACGAATGGCAAAACGTCATTTTTTCGGATGAATCCAGGTTCTGTTTACAGCATCATGATGGTCGCATCCGTGTTTGGCGACATCGCGGTGAACGCACGTTGGAAGCGTGTATTCGTCATCGCCATAATGGCGTATCACCCGGCGTGATGGTATGGGGTTCCATCGGTTACACGTCTCGGTCACCTCTTGTCGCATTGACGGCACTTTGAACAGTGGACATTACATTTCAGATGTGTTACGACCCGTGGCTCTACCCTTCATTCGAACCCTGCAAAACCCTACATTTCAGCAAGATAATGCACGTCCGCGTGTTGCAGGTGCTGCACGGGCTTTTCTGGATACAAAAAATGTTCGACTGCTGCCCTGGCCAGCACATTATCCAGATCTCTCACCAATTGAAAACGTCTGGTCACTGGTGGTCGAGCAACTGGCTCGTCACAATGTGCCAGTCACTACTCTTGATGAACTGCGGTATCGTGTTGAAGCTACATGTGTACCTGTACACGCCATCCAAGCTCTGTTTGACTCAATGCCCAGGCGTATCAAGGCTGTTATTACGGCCAGAGGTGGTTGTTCTGGGTACTGATTTCTCAGGATCTATGCACCCAAGTTGCGTGAAAATGTAATCACATGTCAGTTCTAGTATAATATATTTGTCCAACGAATAACCGTTTATCATCTGCATTTCTTCTTGGTGTAGCAATTTTAATGGCCAGTAGTGTAGGTGCAGCTGCTCACGGAGGTCCACTGTGGGCTGTGATTATCGTGTCGAAGCGAAACTTAGTAGATATGCTAATGCGTTAATGGCGGAACCGGTTTACTCCGGAAAAAATTAGTTCCAATTTTGGCCACCCAGTGCAAATCTTACACTGAAGTCCTCGAAAGAAGCACTTGAGAATTCACGACATAGAGAAACAGATGGCCCCAGGATGTGAATATCGATAATTTTTGAGAGGTGCATTTGGGTCCTGAAGATGGCATACTGAATTTCGGAAACTGCTAGCAAAAACAAAATAAAATAACTTCTCAATGTGCACAACTGTTCGGCGAATTTCTTTGTTAAATATTTGACCAGCCGCTGTCCCACGTCCACAGTGGATCGCCAGAGACTGGAGTGCAAATCTGGCTCTGTACGGCATCTTGTCGACGTCTCTGGTGTTCATTTTGAAAAAATTATGTAACTGGCGGTTAATAATAGAATCAACACTATGCATTTCTCACTTGTTTGATCTTTTCTGCCCACATTCCGTTCCTAATCCATTACATATGGAAACATTTCTCTATGCCTTCCTTACATTCACAGCGCCAGATTTGCATCTGGTGGCCAAAATTGGAAGTAGTTTTTTCCTGCACAAATCGGTTCCGCTTTAACTTAGAATATCTACCAAGTTTCGCTGTCGTACGGTAATTACAGCCCACACTGGACGTCCGTGTGTAGCTGCACTTTAATTATAAACAACCGATACCAGTGCACACTTCAGTATCCATCCAAGTGGAGCGCTCATAAGCTACAGTCTATATTCAGTTGTCCTGTGTAACGCAGCTGTTATACGAGGGGCGTTCGAGAAGTCTGTGCAAAAATAAAAACTACTTACGTGTTTGGTGTAAACCTTTTTTATTTTTCGACATAGTCTCCTTTTAGACTTACACATTTCGTCCAACGCAGTTCTAATTTGTTGATCCCTTCCTAATAATAGGAATTGTCCAAGTCTGCAAAGCAGCTATTAGTTGCTGCAATCACCAGCCATTTCTTCAAATTGGGGAACAAACAATAGTCCCAGGGAGCCATGTCTGGAGAATAGGGGGGATGTGAAACGAGTTGGAATCCTACTTCCATCAATTTTGCGACCGCAACTGCTGAGGTGTATGCTGGTGCATTGTCTTGATGGAAAAGGACATTTTTGCGGTCCTTTCGCCGGAGTTTTTCTTGCAGCTCGGTTTTAAAATGGTCCAACAACGATGAATAATATGCAACTGTAATAGTTTTACCCTTTTCCAGATAGTCGATGAGGATTATCCCCTGAGAATCCCAAAAGGCAGTCGCCGTAACCTTTTTTGGTACATTTTCTCCCTTGGTAACCCATTGTTTAGATTGTTCTTTGGTCTCAGGAGTATAGTAATGTATCCATGTTTCGTCCACAGTGAAGAAACGACGCTTTAAGTCCTGCGGATTCTTCCCGAATAGCTGCAAACCATCCTTGGAACACTTCACACGATTCCGTTTTTGGTCAAGCGTGAGCAATCGCGGAACCCATCTTGCGGATAGCTTTCTCATGTCCAAAATATTATGCGCCCATTCATTCGAGATGCCCACAGCACTAGCAATCTCACGCACCTTAACTCTTCTGTCAACCATCACCATATCATGGATTTTATCAATGATTTCTGAAGTCGCAACTTCAACAGGGCGTCGAGAACGTTCAGCGTATATTGTGACCATATGGCCACTCCGAAAATTTTGAAACCACTTATAAACTGTTCTAATCGAAGGTGCAAAGTCATCGTAATGTTTAGTCTCCTGAGGCGTTTTGCCTTTCATAAAGTAATGTTTAATGACCACACGAAATTCTTTTTCGTCCATTTTTTGACAGTCACTCGACTTTCTTGATTCACACGAATGCCAAATACAAAGAAATACACCAATATGGCTGAAACTTGGTGTGCGTTCTTTCCAAAGATGCTACTAACTAAACATGACATCGATACGCGGCGGTGGTGCCATTGCCTTACCAGTAGACTTAATTGTTACCGTTTCATAAACTGTCCATGATCTCCCAGTTACTTCAATTTTTTATGTGCAGCTCCACTGAGAAAGAGAAACGCTAGTGTAATATGCAGTCAGGTATCACGTCCAATATTGGCGATGTTTTAACTGAAAAACTAGAAATAGGTATCGTAACCAAACATGTTTATGTTGTTGATAACACAGTAGCAGTATTAATAAAATCACTGATACAGCAGCCACTAGTACCACACGCACCTAACTGGAGAATTTGAACCGCATTATTATGAAATGATAAGTACACTGAAGAAACGAGTCGATTTACTACGCCTGTCACAGTTATAGTGGTGAAGTCGATTTACAATATTTACGTAGCTCATCCTCCTTACGCCGGCCACAGTTACAATAGTGATTCAACTGCATTCAAATAAGTGTGTTTGGCGTGGCTTGTGCTATTGTGTGTAGGTGTGTAGGGCACATCATTTGACTCTTTGCCGCATTTCTAGCGTGCACATTCTTCTCAGCGGCAGACAGTACTTAGCAGACCAGAAGTGTCACCCTCTCCCTTTTCCACCCCCTATTTATCTGCTCCGTTCTCTGATGGTGTACAAAACAACGTCTGTCGGCACGCTTATTTGTAAATCAGGGTTTCTCCAACTTCAAAAAAATTGTTCAAATGTGTGTGAAATCTTATGGGACTTAACTGCTAAGTTCATCAGTCGCTAAGCTTACACACTACTTAACCTAAATTATTACTTATTAGGACAAACACACACGCCCATGCCCAAGGAAGGACTCGAACCTCCGCCGGGACCAGCCGCACAGTCCATGACTGCAGCGCCCTAGACCGCTTGGCTAATCCCGCGCGGCTCTCCAACTTCCCAGTCATTGTATTTACTGGTGAGGTATATATGGGACGAAATGGAATCAATGCCTAATGATTTGTTTGCAAGCATTCACTCTTCTAATATTAAAAGTAAGAGTTGAATTCGATCCTTTGAAATAAAATTAATGAATGGTAGGGATATAATAAATATACACTGAAGCGCCAAAGAAATGGGTATTCAAATACAGATATATGTAAGCTGGCAGAACACTGGTCTACGGCCGGCAACGCCTATATAAGACGACGGTTGTCTGGCGCAGTTATTAGATTGGTTACCGCTGCTGCAATGGCAGGTTATCAAGATTTAAAGTGAGTTTCAACGTGGTCTTGTAGTCGGCGCACGAGCGATGATACACAACAACTCCGAGGTAGCGATGAACTGGGGATTTTCTTGTACGACCATTCGACGAGTGTACCGTGAATATCAGGAATCCGGTAAAACATCAAATTTCCGACATCGCTGCGACCGGAAAAAGTTATTGCAAGAACGGGATCAACGACGACTGAAGAGAATCGTTCAACGTGACAGAAGTGCAACCCTTCCGCAAATTGCTGCAGATTTCAGAGCTGGGTCATCGACAAGTGTCAGAGTGCGAACCATTCAACGGAACATCATCGATATGGGCTTTCGGAGCCGAAGGCCCACTCGTGTACCCTCGATGACTGCACGACACAAAGCTTTATAACTAGCGTGGGCGCGTCAACACCGACATTGCACTGTTGATGACTGGAAACATGTTGCCTTGTCGGACGCGTCTCGTTTCAAACTGTATCGAGTCGATGGACGTGTACGGGTATAGAGACAACCTCATAAATCCATGGACCCTGCATGTCAGCAGGGAACTGTTCATGCTGGTGAAGGCCCTGTAATGGTGTGGGGCGTGTGCAGTTGGTGTGATATAGGACCCCTGATAAGTCTAGATACGACTCTGACAGGTGACACGTACGTAAGCATCTTGTCTCATCACATGCATCCATTCATGCCCATTGTCCATTCCGACGAACTTGGGCAATTCCAGCAGGACAATGCCACACTCCACATGTCCAGAATTGCTACAGAGTGGCTCCAGGAACACTGTTCTGACTTTAAACACTTCCGCTGATCATCAAACTCCTCAGAAATGAAGATTATTGAGCATATCTCGGATGCCTTGCAACGTGCTGTTCAGGAGAGATCTCTACACCCTCGTACCCTTACGGATTTATGGACAGCCCTGCAGGATTCATGGTGTCAACTCCCTCAAGCACTGCTTCAGACATTAGTCAAGTCCACGGAATGTCGTGTTGCGGCACTTCTGCGTGCTCGCACTACACGATATTAGGCAAGTGTACCAGTTTCTTTGGCTCTTCAGTGTAGATGCAATGAAGTTAAGTGATATCAGAAAGGACCGTGGAAAAATAACTCACAGTCTAATGAATGTATCGTGACTAAAGAAAATTTGTGCTAGACCGGGTATTTCCACGTATCCTGTGGGTGAATGTCTGGTTGAATTGAGCAGAAATCATAGGACAAAACATTAGAGACAGCAAACGTGTGATTGAGGCCTGAATGTGTATTCCTATGGCCTAACTGTTCGCGAAAAGCAAGAAATCTACGTTCGGTTCCCGGTTTTGAACGCATTTTCATTTGTCACGTCGTATTCATGTTAAAATTGTCTTGTTGTAGCTACCCGATCTGCGTGTGTAACTATTCAGAACTAAGCCTTTGACTCGCGTTCAGAGGCTCAGAGTTCTAAAGCCCCTTCAACTACATGTATACAGATTTATGATTTTTCTATTTACTTTAAATCGATAAGATGGGTGCGGGATGATTTCTTTGACAAGGGCACGGCCGAATTCCTATCCTATTTTGGTCTTATCCGGGCTTGTGCGACATCCCTAATGGCCTTGTCGTCGACAGGGCGTTAAACCCTAAGCTAAAATTTTAGTTTCTTGCAGCACGTCCAACTGGAGCTCGTTAAGTTCTGTGACGGTCTCGCGCTGACTAAACAAAACCAGTGACGAATCGCGCGTTTCTTGTGTGGGTCTCGTCTATCGGTTCCGTTAATCTAACTTGCTACGAGGTTAATACTGACGAGCAAACCTTGATGACCATCCGATTATGAGTACTGTAAGCATCTGTAAAATATACTTAATTACCATTATCTTAATAGATCAGTCTGGCATCTGCTTCCCCCACAGCTGGAGTTATGTGGTCATTGTAAAACGCTCCGAATGGATATCTTTAGCTTTTTTACAGCCGTCACTCGTTCCAGTGCATTGTCGGCGATGAGGCCTGCAAACATGAGTGAGTCTTTCGCCTAGTCACATGTATATATCTTTTTGCGTTGAGGTTTATCTAAATCTTTGCACCATGTACTGATCGACAGTTGGTCTTCCTGAATTCCACAATGGTTTTCTAATGCCAGTACCTCGCAGTATACCACTGTGTCTTTCAGGAATAGTCTCAGGGAGAAATCGACCTCACCTGTAGGGTATTCTACATTAAAAAAAGTTAAACTGTCCAGAAAATATTTTGTGACCCGAACTTAACATCATGAAGTGTTTTCCGGGCCAGTTTTATTTTCCCCATCCTGTAAATAATAATAATAATAATAATAACAATAATTTCATTTGAATCAATGGCCTGATGTAAGTCTTTCAACTGGACACCAATTCGGCGACTTACTTGTCCCCAAATTACCCCTATTATCTAACCGGCGAAAAGGGACCTGTAGTTTAACGTGGAATCCATTCCAAGTGTAGTTTCTGGCCACTCCTCATGTCGTTGAGAGACCGAAAATTCCTTGATCCAACCAGGATTCGATCCGACGGGCTTCTGTTTCCTACGAATTCTTCAGCGCATCCATAGGTCCACTGTTTCCGATGTCACAGTGAAGTGGAAACGTGAAGGGTCACACACGGCACCAAAGTGTACACGTCGACCTCATCTGTTGACTGACAGAGACGCCGACAATTGAAGAGGGTCGTAATGTGTAATAGGTAGACACCTATGCAGACCGTCACACAGGAATTCCAAACTGCATCAGGGTCCACTGCAAGTACTATGACAGTTAGGCGGCAGGTGAGAAAACTTGTATTTCATAAGCCAAACATCACGCCGGTAAATGCTAAACGACGCATCGCTTGGTATAAGGAGCGTAAACATTGGACGATTGAACAAAGGAAAAACGTTGTGTGGAGTGACGAATCACGGTACACAATGTGGCGATCCGATGGCAGTGGGTGGATATGGCGAATGTCCGGTGAACGTCATCTGCCATCGTGTGCAGTGCCAACGGTAGAATTCGGAGGCAGTGGTGTTATGGTGCGGTCGTGGTTTTCATGGAAGAGGCTTACACCCCTTGTTGTTTTGTGTGGCACTATCACAGCACAGGCCTACATTGATGTTTTAAGCACCTTCTTGCTTCCCACCGTTGAAGAGCAATTCGGGGATGGCGATTGCATCGTTCTACACGATCGAGCACCTGTTCATAATGCCTGTGGAGGAGGGTTACGCGACAATAACATTCCTGTAATGGACTGTCCTGCACAGAGTCCTGACCTGAATCCTACTGAACACCTTTGCGATGTTTTGGAACGCCGACTTCGTGCCACGCCTCACCGACCGACATCGATACCTCTCCTCAGCGCAGCACTCCGTGAAGAATGGGCTGTCATTCCCGAAGGCACCTTCCAGCACCTTATTGAACGTTTGCCTGACAGACCGGAAGCTGTCATCAAGGCTAAGGGTGGGACAATACTGAATTCCAGCATTACCGATGGAGGGCGCCACGAACTTGTAAGTAAAAAAATGGTTGAAATGGCTCTGAGCACTATGGGGCTTAACTTCTGAGGTCATCAGTCCCTTAGAACTTAGAACTACTTAAACCTAATTAACCTAAGGACATCACACACGTCCATGCTCGAGGTAGGATTCGAACCTGCGCCCGTAGCGGTCGCGCGGTTCCAGACTGTAGCCACTCCGGCCGGCACATGTAAGTCATTTTCAGCCATTTGTCCGGATACTTTTGATCACATAGTGTAGGTGAAAGTGACAACGGGAGTGGTATTTGGTCACAAAAATCCAACGGAATTATATTCACGATAAAGAGTGAGCATTGCGTCATCGCGGGACTCAGTTCAAGAAGAAAAAGAAGCAAAGTAAAGGAGAGTGGGTCTGTAAGTCCCGCCGACGACGAGGTCACTAGGGATTGACAGGATATCTGCTTTTTCTTTCTCGAAGTGTAATCTAACGATTCGCCTTAATTAGGAAAACACAGACAAATCTAAAGCCGTTTCGCCGGTCGTGAATGTGAACTGCTCTCCGAATGAGAGTCCACCCAGTCGACCATCGTGTGACCACCGTGTCGGCTAGATAGGTGACAGAAAATGAATCAGTCTCAAGCATAAAACACTGCGTAAAGCGGTACCGATGTTATAATCAATGCGAGTCCAGTGTAAGGTGAGGAAACGTAACTACCTTTTTCTGAAAATCATTTCGGAATTGAAGGGAACGGGAGAAATCGCAAGAAATGGAAAACTACTGCCGGTGTAATTTTCGGGGAGGGATGACAGGATTGAAGAGAGGGAGTCAAATCGCTCGGAAAAAAGAGGAAATTGGAAAGAGGGAGAGTTCTTTCGTCTCAGTGCGTTGTTCTTTACGTTTGATGGCTTCTGTCAAGTGGTCTGTCGACTGGCGAGATTATAGAGATACTTCTAGTCAGGAAAGAAGAAAAGAATGAAAGAATCTGTTCGGGCAGTTTAAGCCACATCTTATATAGGTTTTCTCAGCGTGGTAGTTAAAATTCTCAGCGGATTCCGTGTTATGTCAAGAAGTTGCCGATCTCTTTAACTCAGCATTCATCTTAATGGTTTATACAGATTGTAGGGAAACTGAATCAAGAAGGCCAGATGCGAATGCGGAGTCGCCCAGTGGTAAGGCTGTGAAGAAGCGACTAAATTCTGTACTGAATGGATTCGGTACTGTCGAGAGACCTACCGTTGCAAAATATTCGTTACTCTTTCATTACTGAACGTCATTACTCATGTAGCCAATACTTTTGTCTGCTAGCAAGTTGTGTGTATAAGTGAGCTCTTGAATGCCTCATTTGAGTGTGTTCTTTCCTGAATAGATCTTCTCTTCCACATAATGATGAAAAGGCACCAACGTTATACTGACATTAATGATAGCAGCTGAAGTAGTAAGAATTGAATTCTTTGTCGTATCAAAATAATTACAAACTGAATCACCACGCCACTTCCTCACGTACCCTGCAGTTCCGCTGTGCAGCTACCACTCTCTGCAGCGGTAAGGGAGGGAAGTTTTTCCGTACCGGGGAATCCGTAGCGTGTTGAACGAAGCAGTTAGAGAACTACGAATACTGCCGATTCCGCCCGAGTCTGACACGGACTACATGGAGCAAAATCACGTAGCGAGGGTCAATAAGTATTCGATACTCTGCTTCATTGAGAATAATAAATTGGAGGGATACAAAACCTCCCGAATCCGCACCTACGTGCAGGAAAGGAGAAAGGCGAGTAACGAAACGTACCCATTACTCCGAGTCCAGTGAGGTTAACGAATTGGAGGAATACGATAACCAAAGACTTGGCCCGAGCCGTGCGCGAACAGCGTGAGAGTAAGGAAACACGGAAGTTGTAAAACGTTTCAGACCGTAACGAAACGGTACATCGAGTTTCGTAGCATATTCGTTACTTATTAATTAATACATACGAGATGCGGCAGCTCCACTCAGTGATGTTGCCAAGGAGAGGAAAACTGCAACAGTCAGCACAAAAGTAGAAATGTAAATGACCACTGTTATTTAACGTAAGAAGGTGGTGGAAGTTTCGTTATTGTTTGTCTATAAAAGTCTGTGGAACTGCTTACATTACTATGCAGCTGACGCAGGAGATGCTTTTAACTCTGTAAGGTGGCTATAATTTCGCACCTTACAAGCACTCATCTACATACTTTGCCGTGATTTACAACCGAAATTAGGTATCATTTGTAGGTTGTACATCGTATATATGAATATTTAAAGAAGACTGACATTGTCACGCACACTTTGTGAACAATTGTTAACGCTTATATTGCATGAAAGGTGACGGAGTGTCTTTATTATCAAAACGGCGTAATAAATGATTGCCTATACTAGTAGAGGTTGGAATTCCAGTGGAAATGAAACAGCAGGCGTAGCTCAAGTCCTGGGTGGAAAAGCCCGCTCAAGTGTGTTGGTCCTGCTTCACTGAAGTGCCAAGACAGACGGTCTGGACACCTGAGCGCGGAAGCACAATACAGCGGCGGCCAGCCTGTGTTGTAGTGGGGCCGGAAGGATAACCGGATAATAATTCGGATACTCTGAAAATCTTGGACGCAGCAGAGAGGAAGTAGGAAGCGTTACCTCGGAAATCGCAGGCTGGGTTATTTCCGAGGATTTTTACTCTGAGGAGTGCACCATTGTACGAGTATAGGTATTTTCTCGCAAACTTTCGATGCTGGACGACAAAAGACTAAAATATGGTTGGTCGGCGTTCGGAAGAATCTGTAGAGAGGGAGGATATTCCGTTCTTTCGACAATATGATTCGCCTTCTGAGTTACGAGGGAGGGGAGCCGAGCTTTGCTGGAAGCCAGCGGTGGAGAGAAGGGGTCTCCTGTTTTGAGCGCCTACGTTTGACGGTCGCTCAGTATCAGCTTTTGTTGGTACAGGGACTTGCTGTCTTTGCTCTCAGGAGATTTTATAGTTAGAACGGTTAGGCACTGTACTGTTGCGAACTTATACGATTCAGGACTTCGACTCCAGGTAGGGAATCTTCGTTGAGTACGCAGCGTTCAGTGATTGAGAGCACTTCCTTTGTCTATACTCACGTAGAGACGTTATCTGAATTCCGTCCTTGTGGCTGGGAGTTCGTGTTTCTTGTCTGTAGAACACAGTAGTCAGAGGACCGCCTTCTGCCATCCTAGTGTTTGAACGAGTTTTATTTTTTGGCTGGGGTCCTTCCATCGTCGCATACGTGTACGAAAACCATCACTCCGACGCACAGGACGCTGTACATACGGTGATATTGCTAATTGCTTCGGCTTATTAGGGCTATAAAGCTAAACAGCTGTGATCACGTAAATTTTATTTCCACTGAGGTTGCATACCACTTTAGATTGTCTTTGAAAGTAGTGTCTTCTAGTGTTTGGTACGTAGATGATGTCAGTCGTCTCGCGTTATTTATATTAGATCGCGTGGCTATAAAAAGGGGCAGATTTGGGCAATTGATCAATCGTATTGGTTAGGAAATTCATTTGTATCTCTTTATGTCCATTGGACATTGATATAAAAATATTTTTAATGTAAAGGGATTTTAATCTACAATAAATGTATAAGCGGAAACAGCATTTATCATTTGGTAGTTACTAGTTCCCTTAATCATTCATTTATGTTTATGTTGTAATTTATATGTTAAAGAGGAAGAATGAGATAATCACCATTAACAGATCCTATGATCTGCTTGAGGGGGTAGTCAAACAGGGCCAAATCTTCATTTTCGCGTTCAATATTTCCGTTGCGTACATTCATTTTACACCCGCCTGGAGTAGCATCTTGGAAGTCGTCGGTATCTCTGATACTGAAGTGTTTGAGTTCAAATGGTTCAAATGGCTCTGAGCACTATGGGACTTAAACATCTGAGGTCTTCAGTTCCCTAGAACTTAGAACTACTTAAACCTAACTAACCTAAGGACATCACACACATCCATGCCCGAGGCAGGATTCGAACCTGCTACCGCAGCGTGAAGTGTTTGGGATTCGTATAATGGAGGCGGCTAAACTGTGAAGTTTCCTTTGATTATGTATGGTAGCACTGATGTCTCTGAATAATAGTAGTAATAGGCGATACACACAACAGGAGGATTTTGTTAGCTGCAGGACGGCACAGTCTACCCAGTATTTGTGACTCAGGAGCTGGCACAGACATTGCGTCATCGCTACTTTCCACCTACCTCTTCACGTCTAGTCTTCGTACATTGGCCTATGGAAGTTTATTCTTTAACCAAGCAAATCGGTTAACGTACGAGCTCAATCCGAAAAGTAAATTAATCGACGTTTCCCACATTGTTTTTCTCTGACAGCATTGCTACATGTCACCAGATTTCAGGAGCGACTGTGTTGTCATCGAAAAATAAACTCAGAATAAGGATGTCGACTCAAAATCCCAACAAGTATTATGTTTGTTCTATTATTCACATTCTGAATTCGACGATATTATATGCCCCTTTTGTTGCCCTTCATGGCAAGCCATTGATGCCACTGATACCATCAAAAAGCGGATGATACAGGAAAGTCATCAGCTTGTGACCTTCCTCTCTTGCCTTCGCCGCGCACGTCTCGTTCGCCATTGCCTTCTTTGCTGGAGAACGATTTCTGCCAAAGCGTCGACGCCATATCGACCGAAATCACGTACTCATTCACCTTTATTAGAATTATTTAGTCTTTGTTCAGAGTCTACTTTTATTACTGTAAAAAGTAGCAATAAAAATCCAAAAATCCATTATTTCAAAAACGGTTATTTTGAGCGGTTTTAACAGTCTGTTTAAACTACAGAGAAAACAACCGATATAACCGAGAACCTATTGTTTCATCCATAACCGCCATCCCCTGCCCCGCGCCCAGTCGGGTTAGAACCATCGTTGGTGCGAACACTGGTGGCAGCCCTGTACACTAAACTCCACACCTTGTAAACCCCCTGGTCAGCTACCAATTTAATCATTCGATATCGCAGTGCCTGCGTTGTTCTCAAGTAAGATACGATGTTCCTTCAGACATGCATGCGTGTCCGAAGGAACACGCACTGCGGCGACTACAGCCGTTATAAAATACGTGAAATGTACACGCAATTGCGAATATGGGTAAACATCAGCTGTATAATGCAATGACGACTATGAAACTTTGTTCCAGACCGTTACACGAACCCGGATTTCCCGCTTATTGCGATCGGTGCCTTACTATTTGACTATCCGAGTTCGACTCAGTGCAAGACCCAAACCTCGATTCGTAGTCTCCCACGTGTCTACAACCTGTACTCGTACATCCATTATGTATATTCTCGAACAGGGGTGTCGGGGAATGAAGACTCCTATGCCATCTGTTTGTGTTATGTTGTTTCTTCTTGTCCCTCTTCGTCTTAACCTTTACATGGAAGGCAGATGCTGTTGGTACATAATTTTCGCGTGGAACAGTATCTCCACGAATTTTGCGTGTGTTGATAGCTCCTTCCACCTCTTCATTTAAGAACTCCATAAGACGGGTGAGGTTCCCTTCTTCAGTCTTTTGCCTTCAGGCATGCACAAGCCAACTTTTGGAAATTCCTGTAGGAAAGGCTCGAAGAAGTTTGAGTGCAAGCAGTCTCCCATAAGTCCACATTTTCTCCTAGTGTTCGGATGCGCTTATGGAACTCAATGTAGATGGAATTGACAGCCTCTGGACTGCATGAAGTCGAAGTGTCAAGATTCCCCAATAAATCCAGGTGAGTTTGGATAATTCTGTTCTTATCGCCATATTTGGATTTCAAAATTTGCTTAGTCTGCTCATATGTACAGACTTAACAGAACACCAACAGCTGGCATAGGAGTCTTCATTCCCCGACATCTGTACGGGCTTAACAGAACGCCAACAGATGGCATAGGAGTCTTCATTCCCCGACAAGGGGACACGTTTTAATTGAAAGCCTGCTTGCATGATCGAAGGAACATTGCATGGTACTTGTGAACATCGCAGGCACTTCAATGTCGTATTTATCAGCCAACACTGGCCAAGCAACTTTCAATTAAAATGTCTCCCCTGTGCGGGAATGCCGGCCGCGGTGGCCGAGCGGTTCTTAGCGCTTCAGTCCGGAACAGCGCGACTGCTACGGTCGCAGGTTCGAATCCTGCCTCTGGCATGGATGTGTGTGATGTTCTTAGGTTAGTTAGGTTTAAGTAGTTCTAAGTTCTAGGGGACTGATGACCTCACGTGTTAAGTCCCATAGTGCTCAGAGCCATTTGATCCATTTTTTTTGTACGGGAATATACATAACGAATGTACTCGTACAAGTTGCAGACGCATGGCTTACGACGTATGGAAGTTAGAGTCTGGCCGTGAGTAATGCTCGGATAGCCTAATGATGCCGGCACGGTAGCTCAGCGTGTTCGGTCAGAGAGCCGGTTGGCCTCTGTAATAAAAAACTGAATGGAAGGATCAACCACCGAACTCCAACAGGATGTCTTGCGACGTCCGCAACGACCAAACACAACAATCAATAACGAACAAAATGCAAAAAAAAGAAAAAAAAATTCGTTGTCGTCATTCCATTATGTAGCTGATGGTTGTCCATAATCGGAAGTGCGAATACGTTTCATGTAATTTACTCAAGTTGAGGATGGAGGGTGGTAAATTGCTTTTTTAGAATTCATGTTGTGGCGGTACTGTTGTTCGAGTAGAGGGGAGAGAGGGCGCGGTTTATAGTGACCGACGGGGGTTTGTATTTAATTGTCGTTCAGTTGCGATAATGTAGTGGACACGTGAGGGGCGCTCATTTTGTACTGAAGTGTATTTCTCGAATTCCCACTGGATCACTGCAGTGCAGCGTGCTTTTCGTTTGCGATTTGCAGTACCCCCACGCGGACGTGTCCCGGGACGGCAATCAATTTTAAATTCAGAGCAAGAGGGGATGTGTCATCTGTACGAAGAGGACCTGAGAGAAGCGTTACAACACCACAAAATGTCGATCGAGTTAGAGCAGTAGTACTGCAATCTCCGAAACGCTCAGCTCGGAAACACGCACTTGCTCTTGGCAGTTCAAGACGTTCTCTCCACCGGATTCTTCATAATGAACTGAATTTTCACCCGTATAAAATGTCCATGGTTGAGAATTATCAGTACGGGATTATGCAAAACGAAGACCATCTTGTGAAGACATGCTTGCAACCATACCCCGTAGCGCAAATGTGATCTTTTTTTGATGAGGCACATTTTCACCTCAGTGGGTGTGTTAACAAACAGAATATGCGGTACTGAACGACACGAACCCGAGGCAATTTTACCAGAGACCCCTGCACTCAGACCGCGTCACTGTGTGCTGCGCCAAATCACGAGTAGGCATCATTGGCCCTTACTTTTCCCACGAAAATCGTAGTCCTGAAACTTGAGTTCAGATCGTTACTTAATTACGCTGCAAGTGTTTTTCCAGCCGGCTTTCGAGGCAGTGCAATTACAAGATACCTGGTTTCAACAAGACGACGCCACTGCACACACAGTGGACATTTCCATGCATTTTTAGAGGCAAACATTTCGTGAAAGGCTAATCTCTCGGATGGGGGATCTCAACTGGCCCGCACCGCACGATCACCTGACTCAGCCCAAGCGATTTTTTTTTTGTGGTATCGATAGCTAAGATGCCACGGCGAGGGGCAAGTACTTAAGTTGGCACTACGACCGACATCGACGATAGCGCCCTCTAGCAGGCGCTGAGCAGATCTACGAGCTCCGCTGCAGAGTCAGGCCATTTCATCAAGAGCAGACGACCTGGAAACATCGCTTCAACCTCAGCTTGCTACTGAGAGTATGTACTACTTACGACTGGTCTAAGACTTCGCACCTACGTGCTCGTCGTTAACAAAAGTTACGTATATGTCTCGGTTAATTCGCTATTAATTGTACTTTTACGTAAAAAGTTGTACCGAGAGATTTTTCACCTTTTCCTGGTCCTACCAACTTCCAACATTCGGCCTACCCTTCAGTTTACAGGAATAGTCCCACGCGCCGCCTTCCAGGCGGGATATAAAATTTTTCTTTAGCGTTACCTGAAGTTAAAGGTGTATTGCAACCGTTCCAATACCCTGGGAGACCTACAGAAACTGCAAGAAGATATGCTTGAAAGAGTGCATGAGAATCTCAGAAAACGACTGCGGCAGTGTGCGTATTGTGAAGGTAGACATTTGCCAGATATACTGTTTAAACAATGTAATTAGAAACTTCCATTATTGTCCAATATGAGAGAAATAAAAATGTAAGTTTCTAAGTATTCATTAGCTTTTTATTTCAAGCCCAAATCAACAATTTATCGCGCTACAACCTGTATCCTTCCTAGTATACATTATACGTACAGCATGAGAAATACAGTTACTTGGTCTCTTTACAGATGTTGCAATTTTATTATCTAGAAGCGTATTCGAACTTAAGGATTCACTACAAGTATTTTAACTGTTGTAGTAGGCTGTTTAGGTTTTTATGTTGGTAACGCCACGTAGCGCTCTGTATGAAAATCACTGACTGTGCTGTGTGCAGCCTGTGGCTGGTTGGACTCATTGCTGGAATTTTTGCTAGTGAAGCGTTGGGCAGGTGGATATGAACAGCCCGTAGCGTTGGGCAGTTGGAGGTGAGCCGCCAGCAGTGGTGGATGTGGAGAGAGAAATGCCAGAGTTTTGAGAACGGACGATCTGGACGTGTGTCCGCCAGAAAAAGGAAATTTGTGAAGATGGATGTCATGAATTGATAGATATATATATGATGACTTTTGAACACTATTAAGGTAAATACACTGTTTGTTCTCTATCAAAATCTTTCATTTGCTAACTATGCCTATCAGTAGTTAGTGCCTTCAGTAGTTTGAATCTTTTATTTAGCTGGCAGTATTGGCGCTCGCTGTATTGCATTAGTTCGAGTAACGAAGATTTTTGTGAGGTAAGTGATTCATGAAAGGTATAGGTTGTTGTCAGTCAGGACCATTCTTTTGTAGGGATTATTGAAAGTCAGATTGCGTTGGGCTAAAAATATTGCGTGTCAGTTTAGTGATGGTCAGAAAAAGTAGAGAGAGAAATGTCTGAGTACGTTCAGTTTTGCTAAGCTGTTTGAAAATCAAAAAACACAGGAGGTTTATCAGCACAGTCATTCATAAATTTTTTTAAGGGGACGTTACACTGTCTCAGTTCCTCTGTAGATGATTAAACAGACGTCGTCATTTCCGCTTCTTAACTGCCGTCCTTACGGATATTGCCTTTGTTAAGCGAGAACCTGTGCACTGGCGGTCGGTTTGTCGATTGTAAGCTCGTCTGCTGCAGCGACACGCCGGAGGCAAAAGACCAGCCGTCTACGGAGGCAGTGGCGCGTAGCAGGACGCTGTTTGCACCCAAAGCTGAAAACAAATTGTCCTCTTCCGCACCCGAGGGCGCACTCTGTTACGACGTATAAAACACAGACCGGTCGCGCGACAGCCGTTCATAAAAAGCAATGAGTCGGGGGAGCGAAGGAGCGGGAGGCAGCAGCTCTGCTCATGCCACATGCCACATGCCAAGGGCAGATGTCTGCCGATGCCTGCTCCCTCCACGAAAAACTAGCGGCGTGCCCTACGGCGAGGAAGACTTGAATTCAGTACGGAGAGACGCAGCCTCTCCGATATGAACCTACAACAGTTCTATCGTACTACAACTGCGGTGTATCCGGATACAACAAATGAGGCACCAACTCATTTTCATTTGAGCACTATTAGTTTCTTGAGGCTGTTCTCAGTATACAGGGATCTAACAGAGTCAATGTATTCTTTCTCCAGTTTTCGTTGCGCATCTTGCAATAATCAGGAGTAGTTTCTTATCTAGCATAATGAAGCTGGCTGTGTAGCACATAAATGCAGATTTAGGTGTTGAGTACAGCACTGAACTAAGAAACTATGAAAGCGGAAACCCATATTTACAGTCGCATGTTACAACCTTTCTGGAAACAAATAATCTTTCCTGGAAGAATCAACATAGTGAATTTGTGAAATTGAGCTCGCTCATCATGAAACCTAGAATGCAGTAAATACAATTGTTGTTGTTGTGGTCTTCAGTCCTGAGACTGGTTTGATGCAGCTCTCCATGCTACTCTATCCTGAGCAAGCTTCTTCATCTCCCAGTACCTACTGCAACCTACATCCTTCTGAATCTGCTTAGTGTATTCATCTCTTGGTCTCCCCCTATGATTTTTACCCTCCACGCTGCCCTCCAATACTAAATTGGTGATCCCTTGATGCCTCAGAACATGTCCTGTCAACCGATCCCTTCTTCTGGTCAAGTTGTGCCACAAACTTCTCTTCTCCCCAATCCTATTCAATACTTCCTCATTAGTTAAGTGATCTACCCATCTAATCTTCAGCATTCTTCTGTAGCACCACATTTCGAAAGCTTCTATTCTCTTCTTGTCCAAACTATTTACCGTCCAGGTTTCACTTCCATACATGGCTACACTCCATACAAATACTTTCAGAAATGACTTCCTGACACTTAAATCTATACTCGATGTTAACAAATTTCTCTTCTTCAGAAACGCTTTCCTTGCCATTGCCAGTCTACATTTTATATCCTCTCTACTTCGACCATCATCAGTTATTTTGCTCCCTACATAGCAAAACTCCTTTTCTACTTTAAGTGTCTCATTTCCTAATCTAATCCCCTCAACATCACCCGACTTAATTCGACTACATTCCATTATCCTCGTTTTGCTTTTGTTGATGTTCATCTTATATCCTCCCTTCAAGACACCATCCATTCCGTTCAACTGCTCTTCCGAGTCCTTTGCTGTCTCTGACAGAATTACAATGTCATCGGCGAACCTCAATGTTTTTATTTCTTCTCCATGGATTTTAATATCTACTCCGAATTTTTCTTTTGTTTCCTTTACTGCTTGCTCAATATACAGATTGAATAACATCGGGGACAGGCTACAACCCTGTCTTACTCCCATCCCAACTACTGCTTCCCTTTCATGTCCCTCGACTCTCATAACTGCCAGGAAGTTATTTCTGAAAGTATTTGTATGGAATGTAGCCATGTATGGAAGTGAAACATGGACGGTAAATAGTTTGGACAAGAAGAGAATAGAAGCTTTTGAAATGTGGTGCTACAGAAGAATGCTGAAGATTAGATGGGTAGATCACATAACTAATGAGGAAGTATTGAATAGGATTGGGGAGAAGAGAAGTTTATGGCACAACTTGACCAGAAGAAGGGATCGGTTGGTAGGACATGTTCTGAGGCATCAAGGGATCACCAATTTAGTATTGGAGGGCAGCGTGGAGGGTAAAAATCATAGGGGGAGAGCGAGATATGAAACACTAAGCAGATTCAGAAGGATGTAGGTTGCAGTAGGTACTGGGAGATGAAGAAGCTTGCACAGGATAGAGTAGCATGGAGAGCTGCATCAAACCAGTCTCAGGACTGAAGACGACAACAACAACAACAACATCTGATACCTTTTAGTATCTCCAGGGTTCTTCCATGTATACAACCTTCTATCATGATTCTTAAACCAAGTGTTAGCTATGATTAAGTTGTGCTCTGTGCAAAATTCTACCAGCCGGCTTCCTCTTTCATTTCTTACCCCCAATCCATATTCACCTACTACGTTTCCTTCTCTCCCTTTTCCTACACTCGAATTCCAGTCACCCATGACTATTAAATTTTCGTCCCCCTTCCCTATCCGAATAATTTCTTTTATTTCATCATACATTTCTTCAATTTCTTCGTCATCTGCAGAGCTAGTTGGCATATAAACTTGTACTACTGTAGTAGGTGTGGGCTTCGTAGCTGTCTTGGCCATAATAATGCGTTCACTATGCTGTTTGTAGTAGCTTACCCGCATTCCTACTTTCCTATTCATTATTAAACCTACTCCTGCATTACCCCTATTTGACTTTGTGTTTATAACCCTGTAGTCACCTGACCAGAAGTCTTGTTCCTCCTGCCACCTAACTTCACTAATTCCCACTATATCTAACTTTAACCTATCCATTTCCGTTTTTAAATTTTCTAACCTACCTGCCCGATTAAGGGATCTGACATTCCACGCTCCGATCCGTAGAACGCCAGTTTTCTTTCTCCTGATAACGACATCCTCTTGAGTAGTCCCCGCCCGGAGATCCGAATGGGGGACTATTTTACCTCCGGAATATTTTACCCAAGAGGACGCCATCATCATTTAATCATACAGTAAAGCCGCCTGCCCTCGGGAAAATACAGGCTGCTGTCGTATTCCTTGAATTTAACTAGATAATCGATACGTTTTCGCATTTTCACATGTCGAACAACGTATGAGCACAACATCATTGTACCCCCCCCTTGTTAGGGCGCTTCGGTCGACATATCGCAAGTTTTTGTAGTGACCTTTTACGAGGTCACTCAGAACCACTTGATAGAATACGCACAACTGTTCTGGGAGCGTTCACCGTGCGATGCGTTTTCCTTGGTCACAACTGTACTTGTTTACTGTAACGTCACCGCGTGTTTCCGATAACGGCCATGGGAGGCCAAGCGCAGTACACTGAGGTGGCAAAAGTCGTGGGATAGTGGTATGCACTTATACAGATGGCGGTAGTATCGTGTACACGAGGTATGAAAGGGCAGTGCATTGGAGGCGCTGTCATTTGTACTCAGGCGATTTACGAGAATGTGGAAAGGTTTACGACTTGGTTACGGCCGCACGACGGCAATAAATAGACTTTGAATGCAGAATCGTAGATGGAGCTAGACGCCTCGGACATTCCATTTCGGAAACTGATAGGGAATTCAATATTCCGAGATCTATAGCGTCAAGGGTGTGCCGAGAAAACCACCTTTCAGGCGTTAACTCTCACCAAGGCCAACGCACTAGACGACGATCTTCTCTTGAAGACCGACTGCAGCGGCGTTTCCGTAGTTATTAGTGATAACAGATAAGCAACACAACGTGAAATAACCGCAGGAATGAATATGGGGCGTACGACAAACGTATCCGTTAGAACAGTGGGTATAAATTTTGCGTTAATGGGCTGTGGCAGCAGACGGCCGATGCGATTGCCTTTTCTAACAACACGAAATCGCCTCCAGCGCGTATCCTGGAATCGTGACCATATCAGCTAGACCCTAGACGACTGGAAAACCGTGGCTTGGTCAGATGAGTCCCGATTTCAGTTGGTAACAGCTGATGCTAGTGTTCGAATGTGGTGTAAACGCCAGGAAGACATGCACCCAAGTTGGCGACCATGCGCAGTGCAAGATGTGGGCTACGTTTACATGGAATGGACTGGATCCTCTGGTCCAACTGAACAGATCATTTCCTGACAATGGTTCGGCTACTTGGAGACCATTTACAACCATTCGTGGACTTTCGATCCCAAACTACGATGGAATTTTTACGGATGACAATGCGCCATGTCACCGGGCCACAATTGTTCAAGACTGGTTTGAAGAACGTTCTGGACAATTCAAGCGAGTGATCTGGTCACCCTGGTCACCCGACATGAATCCGATCGACCATTTATGGGACATAATAGAGTGGTCAGTTCACGCACAAAATCTTGCACCAGCAACACTTTCGCAATCCTGGACCGATTTAGAAGCAGTATTGCTCAATATTTCTGCAGAGAACTTTCAGAGACTCGTTGAGTCCATTCCACGTTGATATGCTGCGTTACGCCGGCAAAAGAAGGTCCGACACGATATTACGAAGTATCACATGACTCTGGTCACCTCAGTATAATAGACTATGATGACATTCATCCGAGTTTTCAAGGATTCTGTGGTCACTACCTAAGGCACTATGACGGCTATGAACTGAGTGAATATTATTACTGACCAGTTACATTTCGTCTTGCTTAATGTATTCCCCCACGGCTGTGGCACCTTCCAGCAGGATAATGTCCCGTGTCACAAGGCCAGAATTATGCTACCATGGTTCGAGAAGCACGATAGTGAAGTCATGTTGATGTCTTGGCCATCAAATTCATCTGATCTGAGTCCGTTGGAACACATCTGAGACGCCATCCGGCGACAGCTACGCTCCCACAAACCACCGGCACGCATCAAGAATGAGATTTCCACTCTGCAGCGGAATGTGCGCTGACAAGGAACTTCCTGGTAGTTTAAAACTGTTTGCTAGGACGGGACCATTCCCTTTCACGGCCAAATGCTATACCAACTGAGCTACCAAACCACGACTCACGACCCATCCTCACAGCTTTACTTCCGCCAGTAGAGGATTCGTCCGAGAAAGGCAAAGGTCCCGAGTTCGAATCTCGGTTCGGCATACATTTTTAATCTACCAGGAAGTCTCACCGGCGTGTAATATACAGGAACCGTATGAGGTGTGCGTGGACATTAGGTGCCACATAGCTCTGAAAACCTACCAATCACTTGCTGAATCCATGCGATCCAGAGTCGCTGCTGTATTGTGCTCCAAAAGTGGTCTAGCACGCTGTTAAGCTGGTGGCCATAATGTTTTGGTTAATCTGTGTAAACCATCTAACGGATAAAGTTAGAGGCTCCGTGAGACTGTTTGAGGACGACGCTGTCGTATAGTGGAAAGTCAGAACGGCCGAAAAATAGGGTGCAACGCAGAAAGACCTGCATGTGGATAGCTGGAAAGACACACTATAATTGCACGATCTAAATCTACAACTACGTTCCACTACCCACCTTATCGTGTGGAAATAGTAGCAACCGTGAAATATATGTCGGTGAACCAGGAAAAAAAAAGACCAATGCAAATGGTGAAACGATCACAGGAAACTAGTTGTATGAAAACCAGATTAATTACATACTGAGGATCGTGGGGGGAATTCTAGGCAAAATAAAGTGATTCAAGCACGAAACATGCAGCTTACGAAACCTTCGTTCGATCGATTCTTAAGTTTGTCACGTTCCTCTGGAACCCTTACCCGATAGGATTAATAGGGCATATAGGGAAGATTAAAAGGAGGGCACCGTATTTTGTGACGGGATTGTTGTAGTGGGCGCGAGAGTGTTAAGGAGTTTCTCTTCGAACTCCGGTGGCAGACTCTAAGAAAGGGCAGGTTTACTCTTGAAATTGCGAGAGCGTACGTTCCAAGTAGATTCAGGCAACAGATAACTTTCTCCCACGCTTACCTTGTGAACTGACCGCGACAGTAAAAACCGGATAAATTCGAGCTCACTTGGAGGATTACCGACACTCATTTCTCCCGGGTACCATTCTTAACGGAACTACATAGGGGAAAGATCCTCCGACATAAATCCTAAGATGCCATTCAGATCACAGGGGTATATGTAGGGAAACCACATTTTTCATTGATTCGCCGGATGCCTATAGCTATTAGGACGTGAGTGCTGAGCCAAAAGCCTTAGAAAAATTACGTGAACTAATCTGCGGAGAGGAATCCAATAACATTCTTGTGTCTCTACTTTCGTTGAAGTCCTGAAAACTGTTGTTGTTGTTGTCTTCAGTCCTGAGACTGGTTTGATGCAGCTCTCCATGCTACTCTATCCTGTGCAAGCTTCTTCATCTCCCAGTACTTACTGTAACCTACATCCTTCTGAATCTGCTTAGTGTATTCATCTCTTGGTCTCCCTCTACGACTATTACCCTCCACGCTGCCTTCCAATGCTAAATTTCTGATCCCTTGATGCCTCAGAACATGTCCTACCAACCGGTCCCTTCTTCTAGTCAAGTTGTGCCACAAAGTCCTCTTCTCCCCAAATCTATTCAATACCTCCTCATTAGTTATGTGATCTACCCATCTAATCTTCAACATTCTTCTTGTCCAAACTATTTATCGTCCAGGTTTCACTTCCATACATGGCTATACTCCATACAAATACTTTCAGAAATGACTTTCTGACACTTAAATCTATACTCGATGTTAACAAATTTCTCTTCTTCAGAAAAGCTTTCCTTGCCATTGCCAGTTTACATTTTATATCCTCTCTACTTCAACCATCATCAGTTATTTTGCTCCCCAAATAACAAAACTCCTTTACTACTTTAAGTGTCTCATTTCCTAATCTAATTCCCTCAGCATCACCCGACTTAATTCGACTACATTCCATTATCCTTGCTTTGCTTTTGTTGATGTTCATCTTATACCCTCCTTTCAAGATACTGTCCATTCCGTTCAACTGCTCTTCCAAGTCCTTTACTGTCTCTGACAGAATTACAATGTCATCGGCGAACCTCAAAGTTTTTATTTCTTCTCCATGGATTTTAATACCTACTCCGAATTTTTCTTTTGTTTCCTTTACTGCTTGCTCAATATACAGATTGAAAAACATCGGGGACAGGCTACAACCCTGTCTCACTCCCTTCCCAACCGCTCCTTCATTTCATGCCCCTCGGCTCTTATAACTGCCATCTGCTTTCTGTACAAATTGTAAATAGCCTTTCGCTCCCTGTATTTACCCCTGCCATCTTTAGAATTTGAAAGAGAGTATTCCAGTCAACATTGTCGAAAGCTTTCTCTAAGTCTACAAATGCTAGAAACGTAGATTTGCCTTTTCTTAATCTATTTTGTAAGATAAGTCGTAGGGTCAGAATTGCCTCACGTGTTCCAACATTTCTGCGGAATCCAAACTGATCTTCCCCGAGGTCGGATTCTATCAGTTTTTCCATTCGTCTGTAAAGAATTCGCGTTTTTATTTTGCAGCTGTGACTTATTAAACTGATAGTTCGGTAATTTTCACATCTGTCAACACCTGCTTTCTTTGGGATTGGAATTATTATGTTCCTCTTGAAGTCTGAGGGTATTTCGCCTATTCTCATACATCTTGCTCACCAGATGGTAGAGTTTTGTCAGGACTGGCTCTCCCTAGGCCGTCAGTAGTTCTAATGGAATGTTGTCTACTCCCGGGGCCTTGTTTCGACTCAGGTCTTTCAGTGCTCTGCCAAACTCTTCACGCAGTATCGTATCTCCCATTTCATCTTCATCTACATCCTCTTCCATTTTCACAATATTGCCCTCAAGTACATCGCCCTTGTATAGACCCTCTATATACTCCTTCCACCTTTCTGCTTTCCCTTCTTTGCTTAGAACTGGGTTTCCATCTGAGCTCTTGATATTCATATAAGTGGTTCTCTTTTCCCCAAAGGTACCTTTAATTTTCCTCTAGGCAGTATCTATCTTACCTCTAGTGAGATAAGCCTCTACATCCTTACATTTGTCCTCTAGCCATCCCTGCTTAGCCATTTTGCACTTCCTATCGATCTCATTTTTTAGACGTTTGTATTCCTTTTTGCCTGCTTCATTTATTGCATTTTTATATTTTCTCCTTTCATCAATTAAATTCAATATTTCTTCTGTTATCCAAGGATTTCTACTAGCCCTTGTCTTTTTACCTACTTGATCCTCTGCTGCCTTCATAATTCATCCCTCAGAACTACCCATTCCTCTTCTACTGTATTTCTTTCCCCCATTCCTGTGAATTGTTCCCTTATGCTCTCCCTGAAACTCTGTACAACCTCTGGTTTAGTTAGTTTATCCAGGTCCCATGTCCTTAAATTCCCACCTTTTTGGAGTCTCTTCAGTTTTAATCTACAGCTCATAACCAATAGGTTGTGGTCAGAGTCCACATCTGCCCCTGGAAATGTCTTACAATATAAAATCTGGTTCCTAGATCTCTGTCTTACCATTATATAATCTATCTGATACCTTCTAGTACCTCCAGGATTCTTCCATGTATACAACCTTCTTTTACGATTCTTGAACCAAGTGTTAGCTATGATTAAGTTATGCTCTATGCAAAATTCTACCAGACGGTTTCCTCTTTCATTTCTCCCCCCCCCCCCCCCCACCCAATCCATATTCACCTACTACGTTTCCTTCTCTCCCTTTTCCTACTCTCGAATTCGAGTCACCTATGACTATTGAATTTTCGTCTCCCTTCACTACCTGAATAATTTCTTTTATCTCATCATACATTTCATCAATTTCTTCATCATCTGCAGAGCCAGTTGGCATATAAACTTCAACTACCGTAGTAGGCATGGGCTTCGTGTCTATCTTGGCCACAATAATGCGTTCACTATGTTGTTTGTAGTAGCTTACCCGCACTCCTATTTTTTTATTCATTATTAAAACTAATCCTGCATCACCCTATTTGATTTTGTATTTATAACCCTGTATTCACCTGACCGAAAGTCTTGTTCCTCCTGCCACCGAACTTCACTAATTTCCACTATATCTAACTTTAGCCTATCCATTTCCCTTTTTAAATTTTCTAACCTACCTGCCCGATTAAGTGATCTGACATTCCACTCTCCGATCCGTAGAACGCCAGTTTTCTTTCTCCTGATAATAACGTCCTCTTGAGTAGTCCCCACCGGAGATCCGAATGGGGGACTATTATACCTCCGGAATATTTTACCCAAGAAGACGCCATCATCATTTAACCATACAGTAAAGCTGCATGCCCTCTGGAAAAATTACGGCTGTAGTTTCCCCTTGCTTTCAGCCGTTCGCAGTACCAGCACAGCAAGGCCGTTTTGGTTAGTGTTACAAGGCCAGATCAGTCAATCATCCAGACTGTTGCCCCTGCAACTACTGAAAAGGCTGCTGCCCCTCTTCAGGAACCACACGTTTGTCTGGCCTCTCAACAGATACCCCTCCGTTGTGGTTGCACCTACGGTACGGCTATCTGTATCGCTGAGGCACGCAAGCCTCCCCACCAACGGCAAGGTTCATGGATTTAAAAAAATGGTTCAAATGGCTCTGAACACTATGGGACTTAACATCTGAAGTCATCAGTCCCCTAGAACTTAGAACTACTTAAACCTAACTAACCTAACGACATCACACACATCCATGTCCGAGGCAGGATTCGAACCTGCGACCTGCGACCGTAGCGGTCGTGCGGTTCCAGTCTGCGCCTAGAACTGCTCGGCGACAGCGGCCAGCAAACTAGATTTTAACAACTGCTGCGTACGATATGTCATCATCCCAGAGTTTTATTTGTAAACAGTCAACGGGAACTTTAACATATATTATAATAAAATGTACTCTCTAAAATCCACAGTAGAATGAACATCAAACTGTAGATGCAAATATCTGCGCAAATGATTCCAACCCGAATACGTCAGGCCCGCTAAAATGCCTTTGTGTCGGAAAAAAATTTCTTTAGAAGGAAAGGCTGTTGGGGAAAGGAAGACGAGATGGGCTTCATAAGCCACGGAAAGAATGATCATATCTTGAAAATTTATTCGGAGGATTCCCGACAGTTTTTCTCCAGGGCACTATCCTTAACGGAACTGGAAAGAGAGAAGAATGTGATGCAGGAAGTACCCTGTGACGTACATTGTAAGGTACCTTGTTTTCCAAGAAGATAACGCTCTCTCACATACCGCTTTTGGCCTATTCGGTCATCAGATCTGTCTCCAATGGAGCACATATGGAACCTCCTAGGATTATAACTCCAGCGTCATCACCAAACAGCCCTAACTGTCGTCGTGCCCAGCTGTACTTCTGGAGAAACCACGTGAGACGAAAGTAAAACTATGTCTTCTAAAACCTACAGTTTCGATGAAAAAGTTTGGGAACCATCTCCAGTCCCTGTTTACATACACCGCGCCAACATACAAGCATTATTGTTAGAAGCTCTTGTCGAGTTTTGAACTCAGGCTAAACTTGATTCTGTATAGAAGACAGCCTACATTTGACGCAATCTACAGCCTCTACTGAACAGAAGGATCTTGCAAACAGTGTTGTCGATAGAGACAGATTATTAGCTCAGTCGAACGATGGTGATGAATGTGGTGTACGACTGTTTCTTAAAGGCTATCAATCATCCCACCATTCGGTGAAGGTTTTACAATAACAATGGAAAGTAGAAGTCCGGTTACTGGATGTTCGAACCGTTCTCCTCTTGAGCGTGAACCGAGTGTCTCAACAATTACATATCACACTCGATGTCTCACATCGCAATATTGATTACAGAAACAGTAATACGGTTTTTATCGTATCATCACTGACCCCAGAAGGTTACGCAGTTGATGGGTCCTCATTCACCTAGATATGAGGAAGGGAATTCATAGTACGTCTTCCTCGGACCGAACTACCGATGGGACTGCGTTAAACGGTGGTATCCGCACGTGACGCTATGGATGACACGTGCGTGGACGCTACGAAGACTTCCCTTCATTTGTGATGGGTTTGAGGACGTCAGAGGCGTTGTCCATCAAGTATTGCGTGTGAGAACGGGAGAGAAACTGATACTGCAAGGAGTGCACAATAACGAAGTTTCCGAGCCCGTCGTTTCCAATGATAGCGGTTATCACATGTGCTTCTCACGCAGAAGGCCCCCGGTTCGATCGCGGACAGGAACTCTTCTTTCCTCCTTGTCTCAGATTCCTCGTCAGTGCGGCACCTCATGTTTGCACCTGCTGCATACGTCTTCGCTGTGCATGTGCCGCATCAATATGATTGGATTAACTGGATTCTTATTCGTTAGGAACGGGGTCTAGTCTTCGTCCGGCACACAGACTCAGCTTTCTCGTAATTTCGCTAAATCGTTTGAAACGAATGCCAGGACGACTCTCTTGAAAAGGACAAACTAAATTTTCTTCCCCATCGTTACCCTGTCTCATCTTGTGATCCACGACTTAAGACCTCATTTTCAACGACACGCGAAATTCATGTCTTCTTTTGGGATTGTAGATTCATTTTTTAACTTGTCTTAACTACATGTTTACTGTGTTTCCGAGGAAGAGATGGGGAACCTTTCAGGAATTCAACCGAGCAGCTGTTGGAGACTGCCTAAAACATCAGAAAGTAGTTGTTTAGTGTATAATATCAATGATTATTAACCTAGTGCATGGATTCGATCTTTGTTTGGGTCCCCACAGCTCTCACAATGTAAACCTCTAGGCGGCAAAGAATATGAGCAGACCCAAGACTTTCAACGATTCAATGTACGGAAGGAAATTCATAAACGGAAGCAAAGGTCAGAGAGAACTTGACACTAAAAATTAAAAGACACATCAGCACGAAGGTTGGTCGAAACGCTACTGTGCTTAGCTAATCTTGTTCTTATTGGTGAAACTGTGCCCCTGTCAGCTACTAAAGAGAGAAATGGTTGAGTCATCTGATAAGGGGAATATCAACCGAGGTGAAATATGGTACTTTTTTATACAGGGTGTTCGAAAATTCCCGTTACAAAACTTCGAGGAACTGTAGAGGGCGGCTCCCACCCGTCGGAGGTTCGAGTCCTCTCTCGGGCATGGGAGTGTGTGTTGTCCATAGCGTGAGTCAGATTAAGTGAGATTCAGTGGTGTGTAAGCTTAGGGACCGATGACCTAACCAGTTTGGTCCGACAAGATCTTACCACAAATATATATTATTGTAGAGGGGAGTAAGTAGCTACGTAATATTTTGAATAGGAACCCAGGTCCAGAAATGTACCATTTCCGTCCTACGATGATCTCGATTCATATGTATAAAGCGGCCAGGTCTGCTGAGGGAAAGAGAAAAGTCTCAGACTTCTTTGTCCTGGTATGCAGTAGGTTAGACAGGATGATGTGAGCTACGTCAGACGATCACCTGTTGCCACCTAACATCTGCCTTGCTGCGAGACCTATTCAGTGCCTGTATGTCTTGGACAGAGTAAGCATGGTGCGGTACACGTTTTCGGAATACACAGACATGATCCTCGTGTATGGCAAAGCTCGAGCTAACAGAAGGGCTGTTCGTCGGCCTTGTCACGAACGTTTTCCGCAACGTAGCACGCTATCGCACAAGCTTTTTGCCCAAGTTACGCAGCGGCTTCGAGAAACAGATACATTCAACGTTAGGAGGCAGGACTGTGGTGCTCCACGCCGCACGCCCGAATTTGAAGAAGATGTACCTCATCGCATTGAAGAGAAACCGTCAATGAGTGCAATGGGTGTTAGTCACAGTATCGTCTGGAACGTTCTGCGTGAGCAAAAATTACATCCGTATCACTCACAAGGGGTACACGCTATGATGCCTATTGCGCGCGGTTCCTGCATCGCTGCATAGACACACCCAAGTTCCCACGTCGAGTTCTGTTCAGTAGAGACTGTGTTCTGAAGTCCGCCCCGGTAGCTGAGTGGTCAGCGTGACAGACTGTCAATCTTAAGGGACTGGGTGTTGTGTTGTCCTAATCATCATCATTTCATCCCCATCGACGCGCAGGTCGCCGAAGTGGCGTCAAATCGAAAGACCTGCACCAGGCGAACGGTCTACCCGACGGGAGGCCCTAGCCACACGACATTTCCATTTTTGTGTTCTGAATTCGCGAAACAGCCATGTCTGAGCAGACGTAAACCCTCATGGTCCGTATGTCCAGGGATTTCAGCACCGGTTTGGTATTAATGTGTGGGTAGGTATTCTGAACGGTCATGCGATTGGGCCATGCCTCCTTTCACTCAAGCTAACTGTTACAGCATACAGGATCTTCCTATAAAACCTACTGGACTCGTTCTTGGAAGCTGTACCACTGAATGTCCGTCAGGAAATGTGGTTTCAGCACAATGGTACATCACGTCACTTCTCAGGCGCGGGTCAGAGGCATCTCAACAGACGACACTAGAAACTGAACAGGCGTCAAGCGGGATGGAGAATGTGTACCAGAATCTGATTCGTAGGTACGATGTCTGTAACAACGTTGGTGGTTGCCACATCGAGGCGCTGTTATAATGCATCAGAACTGTTCTTACGTGCTGTATGCTAGGTTCTTTTTGTTTTGGAATAATGTAAACACGTAAAGCTTTAGTGTTAATAGAAAAAAATGTGTTTAAATGGTAAATGGATGTTTCGTTATGTTTCCTTTCGAATTTTTACCTAATAACTAATTTGTCACGCCTAATTCAGTCCCTCAAGCAGAAGTGGATTAGTTAAACATCTGAATTAAAACCGTTGTAGAACGGAAACGGTACTTTACTGTCCAAAATATTATGTTCTCACTCCCCTCTACAAGTCCGTGACCGTGAAGCATAAAATACGACGGTTGACAGAAAAGCAATGTCTCCACCTTCGTAAGTCTTCAACAGTTGGCAGCACTGGTATGCGGCAGGTACTGGCTTGTTCCGTAGCCTCTTCTCTACGGCTCCAGTTGGCGGTTGTGTTGTTACAGTGTAAAGTATGGAACCCTGCGCAGACGGTCGGTCAATGCGATTTAAGCAACGTGCAGTCATTCAGTTCTTGACAGAAGAAAGTGTGACCCCAAAGCAGATTCATCAGAGAATGAAAGCAGTTTATGGTGATTGTGTTGATGTGAGTACTGTGCGTCGTGGGGCGATGTTGAGAAGGGAACATCTGACCTGCGTGACGAACAAAGAGTTGGACATCCTGTGACAGGAACCATCGAGTTTCACAAGCAAAATGTTGACAGATTGATTCAGGACGATCGTCGTATCACTCAGAGAGAAATAGCATGCACAGTCGGCATTTCACAAGAACGTGTGTATCACGTTATTGCTTCGCTTGGCTATCGGAAGATCTGTGCACGATGGATATCCCGGATGCTGACTCCTGAAATGAAAGCACACAGACTTGAAATTTGCCAGTAACTCCTCTCGCGTTACGAGAATGAAGGTGACGCCTTTCTTCGTTCAGTTGTGACAGGAGACGAAACTTGGGTACACCATTACGACCCGGAGACGAAACATCAGTCTATGGAATATCAACACAAAGACTCGCCCCAGAAAAACAAATTCAAGTAGCAGTCAGCTGGAAAATCATGGCCACAGTGTTCTGGGACGCAGATGGTGTTATCCATGTTGATTTCCCAGATCGTGGAACAACAATAAATTCAGTGCGTTACATCATGACGCTGCGGACTCTGAAACGACGGTTAACAAGGGTGCGAAAGAAAAAGGGAAATGGTATCCTGCAGTATGACAACGCCACACCACACACTTCAAGTGCCACCACAGCAGAACTCCAGAGACTGACCCTCACCACCATACGGCATCCTCCACACCGTCCAGATTTAGCACCGTCTGACTTCCACCTGTTCCCGACAATGAGAGACAATCTGTGGGGACGTCATCATGCTTCTGATGATAACGTTCAGAGAACTGTGAGACTGAGGTTGCAGAAACAGAGTGTTGACTTCTTCCGATACGGCTTCAGAAAACTTATTCATCGTTGGCAGAAATGTATCCAATTGGCTGGTGATTATGCGGAAAAGTGAATATTGGTAATTAAAGATCACATTCTAAGGATTATTTCAGCGCTTGTTTATTAAAGTACTCCCATCCAAATCCAACTAACGATGGTGGAGGAATTACTTTTCATTCAACCCTCGTAGTACAACCGCTAGGAATCAAATTCTGTGTTTCTTAATTTTCAGGCAGATAACTGGCGTGCTAAGAAGGCTCACAAGTGTGAAAGTATCACATGTTAATACAGTTATTACAACAGTCCTCACTCCACTATTCCCAAATATGATACTTCTGTATTAATTTTCAGAAAGAATCACCTCATAACGTGTACTTATGTGAAGTAAGTTGGTTAAGAACCAATGAAGTGTTCTAGGCAACCGTTACAGTAGCCAGTTAAAGAAACGTTTTTCAGCGTTCAGAAGAGGCTACCAATTAATAGGCCTGGCAAAAGCTGACGGGTAACTGTATTGGGAGAAGCACTGATCTATCACTAACAGGTGGTCTTCGCTGAATGCCTTCCACGGAGGGTCGCCAGTGCTTCCGCGTCCGTTTCCCGTCACGTGACGCCGCGCCGCATGCTGATGTGCACAGCGGCCGCCGCCCGGATGTTCCCGCCGCCGATGTAGCGGTACTGATGCCTGAAAGAACCACTGCCGCTGCGGCCAGTCTTCGATACAAGTCGCCGCCTTGTCCCCGGACGACTTCCGCGGTTTGCTGGCTGCAGTGGGATTGCTCGCTTGGTAGCTGAAAAACGCGGCTGCAATATAAGCGTGACGTTCCCTGAGGGCATCGCTCTCCGGTCTTCAAACCCACAGTTGACGCCTCCTCGTTGCAAGTGTTCCAATGTTACGAATTCAACGCATGCTATTGAATAGACCATAGAAATGACATTAATCTTGCGGAAGTTTCTTGTGACGGTCTACCTTAGCGTGAGAGCATACCAAAAATAAAGTTAGTCCACAGCAGAAATCACGCTAACATCGTGTAACGCCGCCTCTAAGCTCCGTGATGGACTCAGTTTGGTGACGAAGAGAGTCCAAGAGTTTCTTAATGTGTGTCTCATCCGCATGAAACCACTTTTTTTTTTATTCGTGTCAGAAGCACCATGGATACAGGAATATAAAAAAATGAATAGCACACAGAAAAAAAATTAATTACAGGCATATGAAAATATATATACAAATATATATACAAATATGCGTGCACATAAACAAAATGTTATAGGCATTTGGCCCATAAGCGGGCTACGTCGACAGCATTTGGGGTTGCCAACATCAGATCCTCTAAAGTGCAGTGTGAAGGACATTCAGGGCAGTTATACATGTGCTGGGTCGTCTGCACCTCTCCACAGTCGCAGAGATTAGATGTAGTAGAATATCCCCACTTCAGAAGGTTATCTCTTGACCGTGCAGTGTTGGTGCGTAGCCTGTTTAGTGATCTCCAGACCACCCAATCGTCATCGTAAGTTGGTGCCAATTCTTCAGCAACATGACATGAAACCACTGATTGATGATTGAACCTCTAGGAAAACCAAATTTCTGGCGTTCTGATTGCTATGTTCCAACAAATGTTCCAAATAGTGCCCTACATCTTCTGTAAGATTAAGATTGGATCATTTAACGGGCCTATTATGACATTACGGGCTGATGTCTCACGCAAAGTGTGCGTCTCTTCAATCTTTTCCATCCCAGAGGCATGGGCCTGCAGCCTAAAAAGAACTTGCCAGCTGCATGATGATAAGGAGAGCGACGTTTAAATTCTGTTCCAAACTGTTTCATATATTTTCTATGGGATTAAGATCGAATGATTTACTGCACCTGAGAGTTCGTCAAACTAGGAAGCTCTGCTAACAATGCAGCCGCCATCTTGAAGGCGGGAGTATCCACAGTACGCTCATCACGAGGTACAGAACATATGGCATAACTTTCTTACTGACAATGTTGAAATAAACATCCCGGTTTGTGGTATCGATAGCTACGATGCCACGGCGTGGGTGAGCTCTGCTAGGTTGGCACTACGACACCGACACCGACGACAGCGCCCTCTAGCCGGCGCTGTGCACCTCTACGAGCGCCGCTCCACATTCTACCCATTTGATGCCGAGCAGACGACCAAGCAACAATGTTTCCATTTCATAGTGGGGAGCCACTACTTGTAACTTTGTAACTTGATGTATAGCTTTGCACCTATGTACTCATCTCAGCCATAGTTAAGTAAAACAACTTTTAATTGCATACTGAAGCATTTCACGTTTTCCTGCTCCTACTCATTTCCTACATTCGGCCTACCGTTCAGTATCCAGGAGCAGACCCACGCGCCGACTTCCTGGCGGACTACAAAACGGTTACATATTCATGGTAACACGAATGAGTGGGTCTAACACACAAGCCTCCAGATGTCAGACGCTCAGATCGGTATCAAACGTCGTCTGTCGATTGAGGATGAAGCAACACATCATTTGCAAAACAGCATTTAGTTCGTACTGTGTGCTATCGTCCAGTAGAACATGAGTAAAGGGAAAGTAAAATCATCACCAGAGCTACGGAACAGAAGAAAAGCATACATGTGAGCGATTGTGTTGCAGATCTCGCGTGGGTGAGGAGGTAGCGCGTCGAGTTCCCACTTATGACAGATTTCTTAACTGTTTACACTTGAAACTGCCATTGGGAAAACATTTTCCTGACATATAAAATGACTTTTCGGAGTTTGTAGCAATGTTCTTTCGGCAGTCTGCTTTCGCTTCGTTAGTTGATCGTTATGTACTTATTATTGATCTCATTATTTTTTTAGTATTAATTATTATTATTACTATCACTTCCGCACCTGTGATACAATTGTTTCTTTATTTTTCTGTTCTGTTTGTATATTCTTTAAAACTACAAATGTACTCTGTAGGCATACAACTGTCAAAGAAACGAAGCGAAAGCAGACTGTCAAGAGAACATTGGTGTAAACTCCTACATGTCATAAAAACGCTGCCCCATATAACACTCTTACGCGTAATACAGTAAAGAAAATGGTCGTTATTGAGGTTTGAACAAAGGACTCTTAGTGCGAGAATCTAATACTCTACCCACTTCTCCACGGAAGCAACATGAGCTGATAACTTACAGTTATGCCTTTTAATTAACGTTTACGCCCGTTCTGATGGACGACAGCATATAGTACGAACTAAATCGGAGTTTTGGTTGATACTATATCGACATACAACGTTTAGTACCGATCTGAGTGTTTGCCACCTGGAGGTTAAGGTGTAAGCTACGACACGAAACACTTCCCCCTAAACTTCACACCACCACCTTCGGTCGTAACTATAGCTCGTGCAGGATACCGTGGCCAATTCGCAGTGTCCAGTTTTCGACCAAAGAGCAGGGCAAGTTCATTCGTGTTTGGAAGGAGAGGCCGATTAGTCTTTCCCGCCTTTGGCGATGATAGAATTGAGCGGCGCACCCTGCAATCTTTCTCAAACGATTCTGCAGAAACTATTCGGTAAAAAAATCATTTTTTCTTTACTTATAGCGTTAAATGTCAGATTCATGATGATGTGGCCATCATTTCGTTAGTGTTCATAGTTATTGTGATATTTACGTGAAAGTAAGACACTACGCGAAATTAGGAAAAGTGTGCAATGAAAAATAGAGGTCGCTATGATTTTGCGTTTGGTACACATTACATGTTATGTTGTTGCGTATGAAATTTAGTTAACATATTGAATTTTTCTTTAGACTTGGGTAGAGGTATCTATCTGTCCACCAGCTGGAGTGGCCGAGCGGTTTTAGGCGCTTCAGTCTGGAACCGCGCGACCGCTATGTTCGCAGGTTCGAATCCTGCCTCGGGCATGGATGTGTGTGATGTCCTTAGGTTAGTTAGGTTTAAGTAGTTCTAAGTTCTAGGGGACTGATGACCTCAGCTGTTAAGTCCCATAGTGCTCAGAGCCATTTGAACCATTTGCCATCTATCTGTCACCAATCTTGAGAAAATTGATCAGATGTAGCACACTCATCTGCGATCGCGCTGCACTACGAGGGCGGTTCAGAAAGTAACCTCCGATTGGTCACAGTGCGGGTTGTGGGGGAGTAGCGACGCCATCTGAGCGTTCACGCACTCAACAGGTCAGTCGGCATCAAGCCGTGGTCGAGTGAACGTCGTACCTGCGCTAGTTTAGTTTTTGTGGCAGTTTGAAATGTGTGCTGCAATAGAAAACCCCGCCAAATGTGAAGTGCGTGCTGTCATAAGGTTTTTTACAGCCAAAGGATATTCTGCAGCAGCTATTCATCGTGAACTTTGTGCCGTGTACGGACCAAGAGTTATGAGTGAAGGAGTTGTCCGTGAATGGGTACGTTTATTTAAAAGTGGACGAGAAAACGTTCATGATGAAGAGAGGAGTGGTAGACCATCATTGGTGACTGACGAACTCGTTCAGACAGTTGATGCAAAAGTTCGTGAAAATCGACGTTTCTCAATGTCGGAGTTGTCTACTGGTTTTCCACAGATTTCTAAGACTCTCTTGTACGAGATAGTGACAGCAAGATTGGGTTACCGTAAGTTCTGTGCACGATGGGTGCCCAAAATTCTTACCGACCACCACAAAACTCAAAGAATGGCCTCTGCATTAGACTTTCTGTCACGTTATGAGGACGAAGGAGAACCATTGTTAAACAGAATCGTGACCGGTGACGAAACCTGGATTAATCTTTAAGGGCCATCGATAGCTGGTGAAAACTAGAAAAGCTATGGGTTTTGGAACAACATATGTGAAGACATTACACGTTTTTTGTACCAAGGATGTGCTTTTTCATAAGCTACTGACTTTACTTTTCCTCAGTTCCTCACTTAATAAACCACTGTTTCGGAATCCTCTCGCAGTTGTGTCTGCACAACATTTACTCAGGTGGAACTGTGTAAAATGTGCTGTGTCATGGCAGAAGAAGCAAATTTTGACATGGCAACCAGAGAAAAGTGTAGGTTTTATTCAGAATTCGCTGTTTATGACGCTTCTCTGAGCGTTACAAATGGTGAACAAGCCACGCGAAAATAAATCACTGCATTTTCGGCGAAATTCCTTTCATATTCTAAGGAAAGCAGAGCTGACAGTAGGTCTTTTCGAATGGTCACCATGCAAGTGTGGGCGTGGAGGGGCCCCACTTTATTAGGATGGCACTTCCCCTCGGGCGCTCGCCATTTACCCTGCGGCCTACAGCGTTCTGAGCGACCCCCCACCCTCCCATCACTGCCACTGTCACCCACGCTTCCCCAGCTGACTGCGCATCTAGTGACCAAGGCACTTCGTGCGCTCTGTACACTCAGACTATGGGTTGAACGCTTCACTGGACCGTCGGTGCACTCGACAAGTTACATCATGCGAAGAGAGACGAAAAATGCGGCGCATTCCATCACACTAAATGGCTTCCAGTTTCTGTGTTGTTCGGCCCTCTGAGGTCATGAGTCCCCTAGAACTTACAACTACTTAAACCTAACTAACCTAAGGACAAAAAAATGGTTCAAATGGCTCTGAGCACTATGGGACTTAACAGCTGTGGTCATCAGTCCCCTAGAACTTAGAACTACTTAAACCTAACTAACCTAAGGACATCACACACATCCATGCCCAAGGCAGGATTCGATCCTGCGACCGTTGCGGTCGCGCGGCTCCAGACTGAAGCGCCTAGAACCGCTCGGCCACACAGGCCGGCCGTTAATCATACAGTAATGCAATACTTAATATGTTACATACGCTTATGTTGAGCATCAACTACCTATCCTTGCACCAAGTGTCAATCCACTCCCGGTTATCCTGCAGTTAGATCCAAAACATAGCCTTGCTACTTCTTTATATACATCAGCATCTTCTGTGAACATCTTCATGGAGCTTCAGAGGCCGTCCTCTGCGTCATTTATGTATACTTTGAACAGTTTCAACGCAGAAATTGATTTACATTATACAAAACGACTTTACATTCATACAGTCAAAACTTTCCCACAAGCACAGTGTAATTGATAAAATGAAATTTTTTGCTGTTTATAGAAATTTTTCACAAAGAGTTTTTGGCTTTACACAAGTCATGATTATTTAGATCTGAAGACGATCAGTAAGTGATGGGAACTAGTTATCATTTGTGAAAATCGGCAAGTAAGACTGTTACTATAAATATTAACTGCACATATCTCATGAAAATACGTCAGCCATTATCGATTTTGTTGTTTCTTGTGTGAACTTCAGACCCCTGTTAGCATTTCACCCGATCGACAATTTCGAAATTCACCTTGGTTGCGTTGGTGAAGAATGTTCTAATAAACACTATGTACTGAGAAGTATCCGGACGTCTGATAGTGGACAATGAGATGAGAATCCAACCTTCACCTTTATGACAGTTTGAACTCTGCTGCGGACACTTTCAATGATGTATAAATATCTATGGAGTAAGTATCCCATTCTTCCTGAAGAGCCGAAACCACAGGACACTGGCAGAAGGAAGTTGGTCCCTGGGACCTGGAGCGCATCTGCGTTTTAACTTACTCAAAAAGCGGTCCATTGGCTTAAGGTCAGGAATGTTACTGTCCATAAGCAGTCATCATCTCGGACCGGTTCCTCTGTTATACTCAGTACAAAATTCTGTAAAATACGTTCATATCCTTCCGCATTTAGCGTTTCCTTAAGCGCAATAACGGAATGACACCATAACCACGAAACACACCCCTTACATGAGGTGGGTCTGGTCTTGGTTTAGTTATAGTTGTACCTTCGCGTCTCCACTTCACAGTCACATCCACAACAATCAAGATGGGCAGCTTTAGAAGGTTTGAAATATCCCTGCTGGAATTGTTACCTAGGGGATATCCAGTGACCAGCCCACGCTTGATGACCCTGAATTCTCCTTACGGACCCATTCCGCTGTTACTACTCGTCGCCCCCTTTTACGAGGGGCGTTCAATAAGTAAGGCATTTCTGAAAGCAGGTTGGTTTTATTCAGAATCCCAATCAACCATATTATTCCTCACTCCTTTGGTTATAAAACCTTGTTTTTCAGCATAACCTTTGTTCAATCAGACGACCTTACATCACCTAACTGGGATGCCTCACGGTACCATTCCACTGTCCTCACTCCTTTGGTTAGAAACCCCTGGTTTTCAACATAACCTTTGTTCAGTGAGGCGACCTTACGTCACCTTACTGGAATGCCTCATGGTACCACTCCACTGTTCGACGTTGGAGCCAACGTTTTGCTGCATCAGTAACCTCCCTGTCATCCACGTGCTGCTTCCCGAGGACTGCATCCTTCATTAGGGCAAACAGATGGAAGTCAGGAGGCAGGAGATGCAGACTGTATGGTTGATGAGGAAGAACAGTCCAACGAGAATTTGTGAGCTTCTCCCGAGTGCGCAGTCTTGATGAGGTCTTGCGTTGTCATGAAGGAGAAGTCAGTCCGCATTTTAGATTACATTAGATTAGATTAAGTTTCCGTTCCATAGACCCAAAAAATGAGATGATTCTCGTGGGTGTGGAACTTGTCAGAAAGTATGACATAAAAACATAAAACATTTGAATATACTACTTACTACCTTGATCATTTGTCAAGAGATAGTCGAAAATAAGTTAATTCTATAAATATTAGCTGTCGCAGTTTACTGTTTTGTATTAACATACTGTCAGAATGAAACACTGTTCTGCACTATTAATAAATTTATCATATGCAAAATACACAATCTTGACTTTTGTGACCAAGTGTTGTCAGAACTGAAATCTAACAGATATTTTTACTTAAGCTGACTTAACAGTCTCTGTTAAGATATTCATCTATGGAGTAGAAGGCGTTGCCTATCAAAAAGTCTTTCAAACGCAGTTTAAACCGTGCTTTATCTGAAACCAAGTTTTTAATGGTTGCTGGCAGTTTATTAAAAACGTGTGTTCCTGAATATTTAACCCCTCTTTGGACCAAGGTAAGTGATTTTAGGCCTTTTGTAGATTGTTCTTATCCCTAGTATTGGTACTGTGTACTGAGCTATTGGTTGGAAATAGAGATGTATTACTTGCAACAAATTTCATTAAGGAATAAGTGTACTGAGAAGCAGTGGTAAGAATACAAAGTTCCTTGTACAGGTTTCTACAAGATGTTCTCGAATTTACACCACAAATGATTTTTACCACACGCTTTTGCACCCTAAAAGCTTCTGCTCGGTTTGATGAGTTGCCCCAGAATATGATCCCATAACGCATAACAGAATGAAAGTAAACATTTTTGTTGTATCTCCTACATCTGACATCATTCTCACGGCATATAAAGACTTGTTTAGATGCTTAAGCAATTCTGTGGTTCAAATGGCTTTGAGGACTATATGACTTAACATCTGAGGTCATCTGTCCCCTAGAACGTAGAACTACTTAAACCCAACTAACCTAAGGACATCACACACATCCATGCCTGAGGCAGGATTTGAACCTGCGACCGTAGCAGTCACTCGGTTCCAGACTGAAGCGCCTAGAACCGCTCGGCCACTGTGGCCGAGGCAGGATTCGAATCTGCTCGGCCTCACCGGCCGGAAATTCTGTGGTATGGCCTTCCCAAATGAATTTATTATCGAGTTGTAATCCCAGAAATTTAACACTGTCAACTTCTTCGATTTGCATGTCTCCATATGTTATACTCATACTGGAAGCAAATCTCTTACAGGTTCTGAACTGCATGTAGTGGGTTTTCTCAAAGTTTATCCTTTGGCTACGACCACACTGAAGTCGTTTCCTGAGAGTAGCATAGTATGCTTCTGTTGTGTACATAGTTCCGCGTAGTCAGCGTGTACACAACTTTCCCACTAGAGCGCGCCCCACTAACACAACAGCGCAGGCGCAGCGCTCGTTCGTCTCCGCACTATGAGATGGCGCTGCCATAGAGACGGACCAAACTCTGCTTCTGCCGATCCGCGTATTAATATGTAACGCAGCCAATGAGATTGCTGCTAATGTAGAACCTTTTCTCCTCGCGGATCACAATCGTGCAGTGATACATGAACGCGCGAGGTATTATAATGAGTGTACAAACCTCCGATTAGTCAGTCTGCATTTGTCTGTACCAATCTATAGTCAAGTTTCAGTCTGCACCTAATAAGATTACCATATTCCTGTACGTAGCCATGAAGATAAATGTATAGACACTTTTCTGAAGTATCAGAGATATATGTGAGAATAAGATTAATGCACCAATACCAAAGGAACTTCAGATTGTCAATTGTAAATAGCATCCAGAACCAAGTTAAGTAATTTTTATGCTTGTTATTATTTTAATAAATGCGTGTGAAAATTAAGCAAGTTCTGTTTAAAGTTGGTCACCGTCAATCTGCTACTCTAAGCCTGAAAGTGGCATTTCTATCATCTGACTTAATGGCAGAAGATAAACACGCCTCGATAAGACCACGCTACATAGTGCTGACAGTCGCCTACTTCGTTCGACAAGTCAAATAATCTGATGATGTGTGTACCGAAGGTCTTACAGTACACACACCACAGCTTCAGAATTTACCATTGCACCATGAGGGAGGACATCAAACACAGTAACCCTTTCAGAGTTCCAGAAGATTGTCGTCATGACTTTGCCAGCTGAGAATGCAACTTTGATCTTTTTCTTCAGAGGATCAGTGGTGTGGAGCGGTGGTGTGGCGCCAATCCACTTTTCTGGTTCGAAGTGATGAACCCATGTTTCATTGCCGAGGACAAGAAGTTGTCACGCTCAGCCGTGTAACGATCAAGAAATTCTCCTCTTTGTGATCTTCTATTAGGTGGCGGGGGATCAAGTGGGCACACGCCTTTGGGTACCCGAAATGGTGGGCGACTGTATGAGGACTATCAACAGACAAGTCCAGTTGAGAACCGAGATGTCAGATGGTGATCCGTTGATCACCTCGAATGGGAGTGTTCGCTCGTTCCAACACGGCAGGAGTCACAGCTGTGTGCGGCCTGCCACCATGCGGGAGATATTACAGGTTTGCGAGACAATGCTGCGATGATGAAAGGCGCCTCGCCCAACGACTCATCGTGCTTTTTTTTCAATGCCAGATCTCATCAGACATGCTGCAAACGGCTATGAATACCTGCGATGCTCTGATTTTTGACCAAAATAAACTCAATGACAGCTCTCTGGTTGGAAGGTTCCTTCTTTACAGACCCCATTTGAAGGCCATGTATAGTGCCACCACGTATCAGAACTAAAGGAGCTGAAATGGATATATTCGACGATGTTCCACAGCAAATTCTGAATTTTTAAAACGAATCTCGCCTAGAAAATAAATATGTTGCACTGCTTATTGGATGCACCTCGTATATTGGTGGATCTACATCTGGTGACGTCTAGCAGTCAATCCGGTCTTATACTGGTATGGCCGGATTCTTTTATCAGATAGTGTACGTTAGAACGTGACTCGCCGGGACTTGCTCTGTGCTGTCGCAGGAGTGGACAAGACGGTGACGCAGAAGGCCACTACGGCCATTAATCACCTGACTGGGCCCAGGGCAGCAGGCGATACCGCTGCGTCGCGCATTTCCGCCGCTGTGTGACTCACGGGGCAGTCGGGGGTTTCGACCGCTGCGCTCGCAGTCCAGCGTGCTGCGGCGCGTGGTGTTTCGCTGCATTCCACTTGCTTTGTGTACGTTAACGTTATCTCCCTAGTTCGTCGGCGCTGCTAACTGAACTGTCGAGCACCGGCCAATCGTAACAGTCAAGGACACACCGATAGAGCCCCTAGTTTGTTACAAAGGAACGTTCTCTCCTGATGGATGTAAGACTGAAAGGCAACCAGTATTGCTTGTGGCCCAAAGTCAAAACTGAAATAGCCCTAGCTTCACCCGACCGTACTGAATTGTTTCCCATACTCTTTTTAACTCGCTCAGGAGAAATGACACGGAAGTTCCTATCACGAAGCACAACACCTTGATTACAACTGAGTTTCTACAACATCTCTAACGACGTTGTGGTAATAGGAGAGGGGGTCTGGGCTAGAGGAATGCACATACATGTCCTTCTAACTAATGAATTAGACATTTTACGGTGTTGGGTAAATGCGAAATCGATAGAGATATTTTGCAAGATGTGATCCTCATCATTTCATGAACAGCCCTGAATTGTATGGCGCATGCGCCCCAGTGACAGTGTACACCTATCTCGGCATATTGGAGAGCTATCCAGTTCCACAGATGCCTCCAGACGTCATTTTCCAGCCGGAAGGTGCTCCACCCGACTATCAGGAAGATATTACCACGTTTCTCCACGAGACCGTTTCCTAAGCTTGAATCGGAAGGGAGGAGTTTCTCGTTGCTTGGCCCTGTCAGGGCTGTTGTTGTTGTTGTTGTGGTCTTCAGTCCTGAGACTGGTTTGATGCAGCTCTCCAGGCTACTCTATCCTGTGCAAGCCTCTTCATCTCCCAGTACCTACTGCAACCTACATCCTTCTGAATCTGCTTAGTGTATTGATCTCTTGGTCTCCCTCTACGATTTTTACCCACCACGCTGCCCTCCAATGCTAAATTTGTGATCCCTTGATGCCTCAAAACATGTCCTACCAACCGATCCCTTCTTCTAGTCAAGTTGTGCCACAAACTTCTCTTCTCCCCAATCCTATTCAATACCTCCTCATTAGTTACGTGATCTACCCACCTTATCTTCAGCATTCTTCTGTAGCACTACATTTCAAATGCTTCTATTCTCTTCTTGTCCAAACTGGTTATCGTCCATGTTTCACTTCCATACTTGGCTACACTCCATACAAATACTTTCAGAAACGACTTCCTGACACTTAAATCTATACTTGATGTTAACAAATTTCTCTTCTTCAGAAATGATTTCCTTGCCATTGCCAGTCTACATTTTATATCCTCTCTACTTCGACAATCATCAGTTATTTTACTCCCTACATAGCAAAACTCCTTTACTACTTTAAGTGTCTCATTTCCTAATCTAATCCCCTCAGCATCACCCGATTTAATTTGACTACATTCCATTATCCTCGTTTTGCTTTTGTTGATGTTCATCTTATATCCTCCTTTCAAGACACTGTCCATTCCGTTCAACTCCTCTTCCAAGTCCTTTGCTGTCTCTGACAGAATTACAATGTCATCGGCGAACCTCAAAGTTTTTACTTCTTCTCCATGAATTTTAATACCTACTCCGAATTTTTCTTTTGTTTCCTTTACTGCTTGCTCAATATACAGATTGAATAACATCGGGGACAGGCTACAACCCTGTCTCACTCCTTTCCCAACCACTGCTTCCCTTTCATGCCCCTCGACTCTTATAACTGCCATCTGGTTTCTGTACAAATTGTAAATAGCCTTTCGCTCCCTGTATTTTACCCCTGCCACCTTCAGAATTTGAAAGAGAGTATTCCAGTTAACGTTGTCAAAATCTTTCTCTAAGTCTACAAATGCTAGAAACGTAGGTTTGCCTTTTCTTTTCTTTTTCAGGGCGCCGATCTGATTTCTCAAGGACAGTGTTTACAGAACAAAGGTTCGATACCTGGCAGGTTTGCGACAAGGAATCTACGCCGCACAAGGTGCCATGACACCTGTCATGTTTATGGACATGTGGAGAGTAGTGGAGTGTCGTTTTGATAGCTGTCGAACTACCAACGGTGTCCACATTGAACTGTACCAACATGCATAAAAATGATTGAGCTCATATAAACAAATGTTTTTGTACACATGTAGCCCGAACATATTATAGAGCCATGTGAGCATAGTTCTCAAGAATGGTTTCCTCCACATTATTTCATGGAGAAAATATCGTTGATCTGTATCTACTTCGTTAGTTTCCCTATTATTAATCTCCCTATTACTGTAGAGAACATGACAGAGATTACTTTATTGTTAGTATTTCTTCCTGCTCCATTTGCGGATGGACTACGGGAAGAATGACTGATTGTACTCTTCTGTACGGGTTGTTGTTGTCTAACTTTTATCTAGACGATCTCCACACGACAGGTACGGAGCGGGATGAACAGTATTGGCAATTTCGGACCAAAGTATTCGCCTCTTTTTTCTAGTGTTTTCCAACTGAGATTTTTAAGCGTCTCTAAATGGAGTGGACTCAGCGAAGCAGCCTCTCGCAACAGTTTCGCGAGATACGCCTCGCTTAGAGTAAACCACGGTACGTACGGGGTGAACGTCGTCCGAACCAGGGAACGTATTGTCAGATGTTGCATGTGGCGAAGCAGACGCGAGTGGGGTTTCTGGCGCGCATCTTGTAAGAGCCTCGTTTCTCTCCTTTCTTGTAATGTAAGCGTCGTTACGTGCTGCGCGCGGGACAGTGAACCGAAGGAAGACGTCCGCCTCATAGAAGTACGAAACAGTGTGGTATCCCTAAGAGAAAGCCCATCACTGTCGGGCAAAGACGAGAATGTTTGTGAGGAAATGAGCGTGATCCCTCACCAACCAGCTTCAGCTCTGAAATACGGGATGATAACTCTTTTGGGGTCATATAGAATCGAAAGAACGAGAAAAGACAAAAGCACGATCATTGGATTAGGTTTGAAAAATACGAATTGTATGTGTGCACATTCATTATTTTATAATATTTCACAGCATACTTATTTACTGCACGCATTTAATAAAACCAAACCTTCTTTAAAAGTGAATGTATACGATTCGAAATGGGTTCCTCACAAACACTTCCACACTTTGAAGAACAGAGACAGCCCAAATGTTACCCTGAACAAACTGCTGGCATAATCCCTGATATCATACCCTTTGAAATCACATACTATAGACATGTGCATGAATCATCAGTCGCAAGAAATATCAGTGTCACAGCCAGCCTACCTCGTACAATTAGGCCTACTGCCTCTCTCAGTTTCGTATCGATTTTTTTCGATTTGTAGAATGATTATTGATACAAAATGTTCGAAGTTTTCTTCAATCATAAGGACGAAGTTCTTTCGTTACCTCCACTGGGTTTCAGTGTCATTTTCCTCATAAGCTGGTTTCAGTACTGGCAACGCTGACGAAATAATACCTACATCTACCGGTGGCGAATTCGTTTCGTTTTCGTTTTCAGATACAGCATCGTCAAGAGCACGCAGCAGCCGATGGTAGCAGAAAGACCGCCGACGTGGTTGTCTCGCCCAGAGTGCCTGGTTATACTTCTCTTGCCTTTTTCACGCACTTATTTTTTCTCAATTGTTTTTATAGCATGAGTGGCTTTGAGCTGTGGTTCCACAACCAGGTTGTGAAAGGATACAACACTCTGAACTTCGTTACTTACAAGTTCTTCGAAACTTGGGTGGCTGAAGCGAAACTTCAGTAGGGTTCACCACAAGAGTGGGACATTCCATTAAGAGTAAACGATATTGGGCAAGACGATGAAATCCTATCTGCAAACATGATTTTCTCTCGGCGAGCGTACTTCGAAATGAACTAGTGCGCAATAAATGGTTCCCATGCACCAACATTCCTTTGTCGAACCTCTCGTTTTCTTGCCGAATCTACCCTCTTGAAATCTTCCCGTGACACTGATCTCCAGCAGTGATCAAAGCGTGGTAAGACACATGGTAAGGTACAGCCTGGATGTGATTTGAAAAATACACTTGCATCGGTTCTGCAAGAGAACCTTTGTGTGAGTGAAGCGTCACTGCAAAAGCAGAATGCATATTTCTAACGACAATGCTGGACGCATATTTTCACAATGGCTAAGACCCGTGGGTAACCAAGGCCACGTGAGTATGCCGTGGTGTGAGCGGCGGAGACTGCCATGTTCCACCGCAGAGTGTCGTAACAGACACTGCGGCCAGTGCTGTGTTTGCACTTAACCACAGCATTCTGCTGGGAGAGATGGTAAGGGTTACGAGTCTTCCATGGTCGGGTATCTTGGGGATATGACTTACGTTTCAAACGTTCCTCGGGGAAATTCGCGTAACTGCGGCCTCCTTGAACGTACGTAATGCTGGTTCAGATTTTCCTTGCTCCTTGGAATTCTGGCGACATGTCAAAAATTCTGCAAGTCAGTCACCAGAAGAAACCCTTCTGAGGATCGTTACATGTTTTATACCCGAGTTACTACACGATTGTGTGCCACTGCTAATGAAACACTCATAGTTGTATGTTCCTGATTTACGTGACAGAAGGTTCAAATGTTTCGAATGGCTCTGAGCACTATGGGACTTAACGTCTGAGGTCATCAGTCCCCTAGACCTAGAACTACTTAAACCTAACTAACCTAAGGACACCACACACATCCATGCCGAAGGCCGGATTCGAACGTGCGACCGTAGCAGTAGCGCGGTTCTGGACTGAAGCGCCTAGAACCGCTCGGTCACTGCGGCCGGCGTGACAGAAGGCCGGCCGAGGATTGCGATCCACACTTTTACTCTACCCACTGAACTATCGGAATGCATTTCATGTTTCCACTCACAACATCAACCTACAAGCACGTTTAACTTGTAGTTCACAATGCAGCGCCTAAGAAACGGAGTACAAGATGGAGAACGCCACTGAGAAATATTTGTGAATGCGTGGTTATGAGCCGCCACTGAATTCAGCAATAAATATTTTCCAAGTTAGTACTAGTGGATTTGAAATGTAAACTTTTCGGCTAAGTTGCCATCCAGCAGGGCTCAAATTTCACCTGTGGCCTTCCTTAAAACGAAATACGGCACTGAAATGAAATGATCGTATGGCATTATTGGCTGGCAGACCCCATCTGGGTAGTTCATCCACTTAGCGCAAATTTTTCTAGTTGACGTCATTTCGGCGACTGATGTCTAGAGGATGGCGATGAAATGATAAGAATAACACAGACACCCAGTTCCCGAACCGAGGAAATCTTTGACCAAGGCGGGAATCGAGGTAGCAACGCTGACTACTACACCACAAGCAATACTACTTTAATACGTTACATGTCACGGATTACTGTACACCCGTACCAGTTAAAGGAGGCGTTCAACGTGTCGTCCTCGCATATGTATACAACACTGCATTTGTCTCTCCAGTGTCTTATGAGTTCTTTCGAACACTTCAGTACCATCTCGTAAAGGTTGATGAGACTGTACAGTTCGCTATTGCAATTGTTGAGCCAATACAGGATTGCTGCACAGTTCACTTTTGGGTTGAGGGGGGGGGGGGGGGAGAGGGGTTGAAGGGACCAGACTACAAAGGCTATGAGCCCAGACAGAAAAATCAAGGGTAAGCTTGTCCCGGAGGCGAAGGTACAAGTGTTGCTCGATCTGTCCATCTTGGACCATACTGCCGCGTTACATGTTGTCTTACATTAGGAGAAAAATATGTCGATGCTTTGTCATGCACGTAAGATATACTCCAGAAATTTGAGCCCAACTGCATTTGGATTTAATCGGAAAGTTTACGTGTCGAATACACTGGTACTAACTAGCGCAATATGATATACTGAAATCAGCGCTGGTTCGTGACCACATATTTTCAATCATGTAGCATGGACTTTTTGCTTGTATTATCGTATACAGGGTGGTCCATTGATAGTGACCGTGCCAAAGATCTCACGAAATAAGCATCAAACGAAAAAACTACAAAGAACGAAACTCGTCTAGCTTGACAACATGCGTCAGCGCATTGTCAATGGTTGGTTGGTTGGTTTGAGGAAGGAGACCAGACAGCGAGGTCATCGGTCTCATCGGATAAGGGAAGGACGGGGAAGGAAGTCGGCCGTGCCCCATTGTCAATGCATTTGCGAATATTACGGAAGGCGAACTACTCGCTGTTGAGAGGAATGTCGTTACACGTATTGCCAAACGCATTGAGGTTGACGGACATCATTTTGAGCATTTATTGAATTAATGTGGTATTTACAGGTAATCACGTTGTAACAGCAAGCGTTCTCAGAAATGATAAGTTCACAAAGGTAAATGTATCACACTGGAAGAACCGAAATAAAATGTTCAAACGTACCTACGTTCTGTACTTTAATTTAAAAAACCTACTTGTTACCAACTGTTCGTCTAAAATAGTGAGCCATATGTTTGTGACTATTACAGCACCATTTATCACAAAGCGAAAAAAGTGGTCCAAGTAAAACACTCATATTTCTTTACGTACTACACGAATATGTAATAAAAGTGGGGGTTCGTATTTTAAAAGAAAACGCAGTTGATATCCGTTTGACCTATGGCAACGCCATCTAGAGGGCCAACCATGGCGCCATGTGGTTTCCCCCTTCCAGCTAAACAAGTTTCATTCTGTGTAGTTTTCTCGTTTGACGCTTATTTCGTGAGATATTTGGCTCGGTCACGATCAATGGACCACCCTTTACTTTCACCCGTGCCAGTTTTCATTATTAATAAAGATATCCCCTTCTATAGGCTTCCCAAAATTTCCGTTGTATTATGTTACCTTCTTTTCAGGTACCAATTACAATGACAACAATAAGTACTTAAGATGTAAATTGTGAAAAAAATGGGGATGGATCTTTAAATTAATTTTTATCATCTTTCCGATGTCTAACGGTATTCTTTTAACTATGTTTTGTGTATAGAAATGTAAATATCGATACAAAAACCTGACATCAACTCTTTAAGAAAAAAGTACGTGCGAGTGATCTTAGTAAGGGTGCCATTTGTCTCGGCCCGAATGTATTCCGTGTCCACGTAGTGCCCATAACTTGCCCTCATTATTGAGTGGCAGAACTCGGCGCCAGCCGCTGGGACTCACCGAAGGGCCGCTTCCTGCCACTGGCCGCTGAGGGGCTGGCGGCGCGGCGGTCCCTGGTCCATCGCCTGAGGCGCGCCAGTCGCGCCCGCACGGGGATCACGAAGATGGCCCGCAGCGCTCCGCGACGCATCCTGGCCGCACGCAGGCAGGCAGACACACAGCACTGGGGGAGCCGTAAGGAGCCTCGGGCAGGCCTGGCCGCGGTCACGTGGCGCGCCGCGGCCTTCGGCCTTTCCTGCCCCCACAATTATCGCAGCCAGGTTGCCGACAAAGCCACTCTGTCTGCCACGCTTGCGCACTCGACCACTCGGGGCCCTCACGCTACCTAGCTCCTCCTCGGTGTTTACGCAAGCATCACGTGCTCTACAAAACCTGTTTTCCATTCACCCGTTCTCATACTTCCCTGAAACGTTTGCGAAAAATCTATTATTGTAGCTGCAAATATATGCTATACCTGTTCGTATTTTAGAATACACACAAATCAAAAAAAGTGTTGCATCACCCCGATGTGTTACTATTGTAATGCTCCTGTACCGATCGGAAGGTCACCCCTAATTTGTTTACAAACATACAGTTAGTTACCATGGACGCTACCTACGCGGAGAATGCCGCACTCGAATGCATTGCAGCATTTCAGTTGAAAGTAAAGACGCAGTAGGGACGCATCAGACATGTCTGTGGAGCACTAGAGTGAACATCCACCACGGCACGAAGGAGAGTCGTGACTAGTGATCGGGTCTGCATCATCACGTTATGCGCAGTAGGCTTTCAAATGGTGCAAATGGCTCTGAGCACTATGGGACTTAACATCTGAGGTCATCATTCCCCTCTACTTAGAAATACTTAAACCTAACTAACCTAAGGACATCACACACGGCTATGCCCGAGGCAGGATTCGAATCTGCGACCGCAGCAGCAGCGCGGTTGCGGACTGAAGCGTCTAGAACCACTCGGCCACAGCGGCCGGCGCTGTATGCTTTCAACTGGGTAAGTGTCTCGACTTGTCCACCGGATTCGAAGTGATGTGGTGCGAACATGAAATCGCTTCCGAGTTGCAGGTAGTGTTGAGGACATATACAGCACAGGCCGTCCACGTTTGACAGATGCACAGGATGATCGGTATCTATGGCCTTATGCGTCATGGGAACCGTGGGATGAGGACTTCAGAACTGGATTCGGCTTTCGAAGAGGACAGGCTGCCGGACGTCATATATCGCATCAAACTTTTCACAGACGATTGACAAATGCGATCCTGCATTCTTGATGGCTATGGCGAGAGCTGCGTCGTATACGATAGCACCATGGACTCCGTCAGAGATGGACAAGGAATCATGTAGAACGGCCACCCCAGGATTAGCGTCGGACGAAACTCGAATCTGTTTGTACCCTGACAATCACAAACAACGTATCTGGAGACAAGTCTGTAATATCGAACGACTCAACACTCTGACCCGTATATGCGACATTGTGGTTGTTGAGTGATGTTTGGCCGGCCGAAGTGGCAGCGCGGTTCTGGCGCTGAAGTCTGGAACCGCGAGACCGCTACGGTCGCAGGTTCGAATCCTGGCTCGGGCATGGATGTGTGTGATGTCCTTAGGTTAGTTAGGTTTAACTAGTTCTAAGTTCTAGGGGACTAATGACCTCAGCAGTTGAGTGCCATAGTGCTCAGAGCCATTTTTTTTGAGTGATGTTTAGCAGTGGGATTACATACGGCCATCGTACATATCACGCGCTTGTTGAGGGAAATCTCACTACCCCACCTTACAGGGACGAGATATGGCAATTAATAGCGGGACCAAATCGTCGACACTTTGGTAATAGTTTCATCTTGGTGGGTGATAAGTCGCGTGCTTGTCCTGATCTTCTCGTAAACACGTTCCTGAAGCATCCTAGTATCGCCAGAACGGAATGACCTCCCTGTTCCCCGAACATGAATCCAATCGATCTTATGTGGTACCGATTGACGTCTACAACAACCAAGTACTCTGCGCGACCTACTCAGAATCACCATTGAAGAGTGGGACAATCTGGACGAGGTCTGGCTTGGGATCTCGTCGATAGTACGACACGACGGATCCAAGTCTGCATCAGAGCAAGGAAACATCCCACCACGTATTAACGTTGCTCAGGAGTGTGCGAAAAGCTTTCCGTGGGAAACTGACGAGCCTGTCGTTACATTTTTTTTGTGGCCTGGACGTATTGTTAAAATGAATATATGCGTATGCCTCAAATTCAGTTTTTCTTTTCAATGTCATCAGTTTCTAAATGAAGAGGTGATGTTGATATGTATACCTAGAAACAAAGATAATATTACTGTCCAGGTACAGCTGGAACTGTTAATTTCTTTGCCCTTTACTGAACTACTAACTAACGCACTTGGAGAATCTGGGCATGATTTTAAAAAGTTTTGTAGCTTTCGCCTTCTGGACTGTGGTGCGATGCAGGGTAAGTGTGGAAAGGATACGAAAGGACAAGAAAAGGAAAAGGAGTCAAGGAAGGGAAAGGAAAAAACAGGACAGGTAAAGACAGGAGTTGACAACAGCGGTCAGGGAAGGACAAGAAACAACAGCAAAAGACTGGAAATGAAAGGAAAGGAAAGGAAAGGAAAGGAAAGGAAAAGAAAGGAAAGGAGAGGAAAGGAAAGTTGGAATCCAAACTCCCATTGACGCGGAATCATCAGGGATGGGGCACATTCTCGGATAGGACAAGATAAGTCAGGAAATCGGGCGTGGACTTGGTTAAATAATCAGCCTGCCATTCACTAGAAACTATTTGAGGGAACTGCCGAAAATCAGTCCAAGATAAGGAGAGGATAGCTTGTTCCGAGCATCTCCTAGCTAAGAGTCAAGTGTCAACACCACTGCGCACCCTCTCGCATTATGGGCGATGACGGCTGTAACCGGAAACGTTACAAGAGACTAAACTGGTGTATGCTTCAGGTAAAAGAGCAACAGTACGTTTCAGTTAATACACAAGAATTTCTCTGCTTTACAAAGTACAGGGTGTAACAAAAATGTACCGCGCAAATTGCAGGACACATTACGTTGCACGAACATGAGTCTGGAAAGTTTTTGTTTCAATGTTCCAGCTCATTTTCTCCAGCTCATTACTCATGGGAAACACACACGGACAGAACGCACCAGCATACCATATGTAACTCTTTCTCACAGGAGATGTTCAATACGCCCTCCGTGAGCGCTGATACATCTTGGATGCGCTGGTGTATCCCTGGAGTATTGCGTCTGATTTCGCAGCCTTCCATAATACGGGCACGGAGACTCTGAACATCTTATACTGGGGTTCCATAAACAAGAGGTTTCGAATGCTCGGAGAGCGTGGAGGCTAGGCAACTGGTCCATCTCTACCTACCCACCTGTCACTGAATCAGTTATTTAGAAGCCGATGGAAATTAACACCAAAATGAGGAAGCATATGTTTTGTCGCACAGCTAAACGCACATCTGCTAACACATCAAGTAGAACATTCTCTATCCGGACGCTGTGACCGAGCTGTTCTAGGCGCTTCAGTCCGGAACCGCGCTGCTGCTACGGTCGCAGGTTCGAATCCTGCCTCGGGCATGGATATGTGTGATGTCCTTAGTTTAGTTAGGTTTAAGTGGTTCTAAGTCTAGGGGACTTATGACCTCAGATGTTAAGTCCCATAGTGCTTAGAGTAATTTGAACCATTTTTGAACATTCTCTACGAAATTATGATAACTTTGTCTGTTGAGCCTGGTTGGAAGAAAGTGAGGCCGTACCAAATAGTAACCAACAATGAAGGCCCTTACATTGACAGCGAACCTTTGTTGAAGACTTACTTTAACTGTTGAGTGAGGACGGACGTCTGCACATGTGTGCCGATTGTGAAAACTTATAATCTAACCTCGATGAAACGACGCCTCATCTGTGAATAGCACCGTTATACTAAAATTAGGATAGACACTTCGCTGAGTAAACTATTCACAGAAGAGTACCTGTGCAGCAAACCCAGCTGCTGGTAGTGCCTACAACGCACAACGCTGTAAATGATGTGGATACAGCTGATCCTCGTATAACACTCGTCAGATATTAATGTGGTCGACATTCAATGCTGCAGCTACATGTCTTGTAGTAACACTATGGTCGCCACGTTGTGGCGTTCTCCAGTATAAACGCTGAGAGCGAGCGTCATTGCTACCTCCTATTCTATACATCAAATGATCATCTGCCATCTCTGCTTTTATGTACACTGCCATTGCACGAGCCAAGTATGTGATTAACTCTATGTAATAACCTGTGCACTTGTAACGGTTGTACTGATCGCTGGAGCAGTTGATGTTAGCAGTAAACAAGCAATGACGTACGTGGCATAGCTACAAGGAAAAATAAAACCTCGGCGGTGTACAACGTAACCAAGACTGCATGTCCTCCATGATTCTAAAGTTCTGTTCTTGTGTGTCTCCCATGATTAATGAGTTGGAGAAAATGAGTTTTAACATGGATGAGCCACGTGCGGCTCGCGTTGGTGCCGTTGGTAGTTTGGCATCGTGTAAAAGGGATAGTGGAGTCTCGTTTTCTTCTTCTGTTTACTGGCGCCACTACGTTTGCTAGCGTTGTCTGTCCGCGAGTGGCAGGAGCAGTGTTTATCGATATCTAGTACCTGTACTTGGGAAGGATGTGAAGTGTTTTTCGGGTCGGGTGTGTTGTTAGTTTGGTTGGAACGCAACAGCAGAGAGGTCCGGCAGCGCGAGGACATGCCGGGACTGCTGGTGGCACGCAGGCATTGTCAGATCGAGGGGCTGTAGTTGCGAGGGCCACAACCTCGTTGTTCACCAGACCTATCACGTTGAGTTGAGTGAACATTAATCCAGTAGTGAAACCTGCACTATTTGGTGATGAACCCGTTTGTTCATGCCTTGCTGCTCACAGGGTCGCCGTGGGAGCGTGTCGAGTTGGCGGAATCTACACTCCTGGAAATGGAAAAAAGAACACATTGACACCGGTGTGTCAGACCCACCATACTTGCTCCGGACACTGCGAGAGGGCTGTACAAGCAATGATCACACGCACGGCACAGCGGACACACCAGGAACCGCAGTGTTGGCCGTCGAATGGCGCTAGCTGCGCAGCATTTGTGCACCGCCGCCGTCAGTGTCAGCCAGTTTGCCGTGGCATACGGAGCTCCGTCGCAGTCTTTAACACTGGTAGCATGCCGCGACAGCGTGGACGTGAACCGTATGTGCAGTTGACGGACTTTGAGCGAGGGCGTATAGTGGGCATGCGGGAGGCCGGGTGGACGTACTGCCGAATTGCTCAACACGTGGGGCGTGAGGTCTCCACAGTACATCGATGTTGTCGCCAGTGGGCGGCGGAAGGTGCACGTGCCCGTCGACCTGGGACCGGACCGCAGCGACGCACGAATGCACGCCAAGACCGTAGGATCCTACGCAGTGCCGTAGGGGACCGCACCGCCACTTCCCAGCAAATTAGGGACACTGTTGCTCCTGGGGTATCGGCGAGGACCATTCGCAACCGTCTCCATGAAGCTGGGCTACGGTCCCGCACACCGTTAGGCCGTCTTCCGCTCACGCCCCAACATCGTGCAGCCCGCCTCCAGTGGTGTCGCGACAGGCGTGAATGGAGGGACGAATGGAGACGTGTCGTCTTCAGCGATGAGAGTCGCTTCTGCCTTGGTGCCAATGATGGTCGTATGCGTGTTTGGCGCCGTGCAGGTGAGCGCCACAATCAGGACTGCATACGACCGAGGCACACAGGGCCAACACCCGGCATCATGGTGTGGGGAGCGATCTCCTACACTGGCCGTACACCACTGGTGATCGTCGAGGGGACACTGAATAGTGCACGGTACATCCAAACCGTCATCGAACCCATCGTTCTACCATTCCTAGACCGGCAAGGGAACTTGCTGTTCCAACAGGACAATGCACGTCCGCATGTATCCCGTGCCACCCAACGTGCTCTAGAAGGTGTAAGTCAACTACCCTGGCCAGCAAGATCTCCGGATCTGTCCCCCATTGAGCATGTTTGGGACTGGATGAAGCGTCGTCTCACGCGGTCTGCACGTCCAGCACGAACGCTGGTCCAACTGAGGCGCCAGGTGGAAATGGCATGGCAAGCCGTTCCACAGGACTACATCCAGCATCTCTACGATCGTCTCCATGGGAGAATAGCAGCCTGCATTGCTGCGAAAGGTGGATATACACTGTACTAGTGCCGACATTGTGCATGCTCTGTTGCCTGTGTCTATGTGCCTATGGTTCTGTCAGTGTGATCATGTGATGTATCTGACCCCAGGAATGTGTCAATAAAGTTTCCCCTTCCTGGGACAATGAATTGACGGTGTTCTTATTTCAATTTCCAGGAGTGTATTATCTGTCTTCTACTGCCTGTTATTAATTTTTGAATTTTGTGTTATTATTGGTGAAGTGCAACTAGCGGTGTTTTACTGCCTACTGGCCACTAACGTCCCAGTTACCTGCCCTGGAGGTTAGCGTATTTTTGTGGCAGTGTACTTTTCCTCGTCTTGCCGATGCTGTCTGGCATGACGTGTAGTTCGACAGCCTCCTTGATTGCGGTGTGGATTGTGGTTTCTTTTGTCTACCTTGGTTGTAGTGGTTCCCTTTGCCCTGCGATGTTTTAAACACTGGATAGTAAAGAGGCAGTGCTGTCTGTCACTGCACCCTCGCTTGAATTATTCCATCGTTGTACTGGTTATCAAACGTTAGGTGCATTTGCTAAAAGGATTGATCGGCGCTTAAACTGTACCTAGTTTGAGTTGCCATCCTGTTAGGTGAGCATAACTCTTGGCTGCCTGTCTCACCGCTTACGCAGCTGTAGGGACTTTTCTCAGGCCAATCCCTGGAGCACTGTCTGTGGACCACTCCCTTCTTTATTTGGTCTGATTGTGTCAACTGTTTAAAAATAATATTTTGTTTAAATTATTCCTATTGCTTGTGGCCTACAGCCGACAAATAATTTGAATTCTTCTTAATAAGGCCTTCAGCCGTCAGTGTAGCTTGTGTTACAGTCAATTTTTTTTAAATGATTGTTTGTAAAAAAATTATTTCCATAAATAAAGTGTATGTGTTTACTGTGCAACCAACGGTAACTGATTAGGCCGCGTCCACACCTTTTCCTGCTTTCCCTAAGTTCCACGTTTCAATGGAAACAAAGCATTTCCGGATCCAAGTTCGTATAACATAATTTCTTCGTCTACGCCTGAGGAATGTGTACTGCAATTTGTGCCGTACATTTTTTTTACATCCTGTGTAAAAGCTGGTTTCGACAGAAATATCAAATTCAGATATATGAATCTTGCTCCGCTAGCGTACTAAATCAGTTCCGTCAAAGTCTTGCTACTTTACGTACCCATGGCGCAGCTCTTCTAACTGATGGTCACATTATGGATCAGATCCACCAGGAGGAAGCAGATTCGGGTTTGGGTGGTGGAAGAATTTTGCATTGTCAAGGAGTGGAGACGTGGTAGACAACAGAGATTCATCAGTAGACTGTGGGCCAAGGTAACTGCTTAAATCCTAGCCTCATTTTCTTGGAGCGGCGCTATGCACACTGTTCATGGAGATCGATGTGTGGGATGAGAACGTTTAGGAAGACAACTGAGGTAACGATGTTCCAGAATAGCGAATGCCACCTGCTTGCTTCCATTGACTCCATACTAACCCATAACAACACCAATCGAAAGCTCGAGTGTACATTAATTCACAACAATCATCCACATGATACAACTGCGCACCTGACCAGTCATCATATGTCGGGGGAAGGTAAATTTGAAGTATCTCTTACAGTACTTTGTGCAAGAAGGCAGTGCAGGATACCACCTATAGTTCCCAAATCTGGCCCGCATCTCGTGGTCGTGCGGTAGCGTTCTCGCTTCCCACGCCCGGGTTCCCGGGTTCGATTCCCGGCGGGGTCAGGGATTTTCTCTGCCTCGTGATGGCTGGGTGTTGTGTGGTGTCCTTAGGTTAGTTAGGTTTAAGTAGTTCTAAGTTCTAGGGGACTTATGACCACAGCAGTTGAGTCCCATAGTGCTCAGAGCCATTTGTTAAAATATGAGGGAAAATGGATGAACATAGTAAACGAGTTCCCAAATCTCACCTGCTACGGAAATGTATCTGACCTTTAAAGTAATATCATTTAAAGGAACAGGATAGTGGGAGGCAAGAAAGCTATCAGACGGCTATCTGTAATAGACTGCTGGCCATTAAAACTGCAGCATCAGGAAGGCGGCATGCAACAATCGTTAAATTTGCATGAAGTGTGCTGCCTGCTTGAATATGCAAAGATTAGCATTCAACGCAACCACACAAAGCAGGGAGGAGTAACGCCATCTACATTCTGTGTACCGAGCGAGGTGGCGCAGTGGTTAGCACACTGGACTCGCATTCGGGAGGACGACGGTTCAATCCCGTCTCCAGCCATCCTGATTTAGGTTTTCCGTGATTTCCCTAAATCGTTTCAGGCAAATGCCGGGATGGTTCCTTTGAAAGGGCACGGCCGATTTCCTTCCCCATCCTTCCCTAACCCGAGCTTGCGCTCCGTCTCTAATGACCTCGTTGTCGACGGGACGTTAAAACAACACTAACCTAACCTAACCTACATTCTGTGTATAAGAAAAGATTACGCAGCAGGATTCTCATTCATAAGTCGGATTTGAATGTTACTTGTTTGTGATTCGTGTAAGAAAGTGAAACGACTACCAGAATGTGTTGGAATTCGACAGTGGAAGAGCGATGGACTGTCAAGCCAGCAGTTTCCCGTTTCTTGATACTGGTGCTCATGTTGATTGGGATCCCACGATTGCCGTTTAAATATGGAGTCAAAAGGGTTCGAAGGCCCATACTCAAAGCGGTACAGGGTATCAATAGTCTCAAGCAACCAGTACCCAAGACGAGGGAAATACAGGGCGCAATGGATATAGGTGAGGATATTTTTATATATTGTGTCTTAATATGTTCAGACGTTAGTGTGTTGGTTGTTTTTTCTTGGCGTCTAACAGCCTTCCTGCATACATGTCGTATAATTTACTATCTGATGTTTTCTGCACGGTCGTAACAGCACCGTAACGAGGAGAACGCGGTAAGTACCATAACACGATTCGTGAGACATTTGTTCGCTTATTTTGACTCCTGTTTTAGGCTCGAATGCGGACGCTACCCTAACTGATTCGTCATACTCACATGGGCGCTGCACCTGGTTCGATTGTGTGGGGTGCGATTGTGTACACAACACCATCAATTGGTTTGCATAGCTGGCTGGTATTTCTTAAGTGTCAGGGCCGGTGGTTGTGCCCTGTCTTCTAGGTCTTCATCACGATATCTGGCAAGAAGATAATGCAAAATCATATGTTGCTCGTGCTGTCCTGACTTACTTCCATTCAGAAGCTCTTCGACTGTCGCCCTGGCCAGCAAAATCTTCAGCTCTCTCACGCACTGACGACATTTGGTCATGGCTTGATGAACTGAGAGACTTGCGCGCCACCACTCGCCATGCACAACCATTAACGTATACTGGCACGAAGCTGAATCAGCATGGAATGAAGTACTCATATCTGTCATCCGAACTCAGATCGAATTGGTTCCCAGCTGGGTTAGAGCTATTCTTGTTGCCAGAGGCGGCAGCTCTACGTACTGAACTTCGCACCCTCTACACCTCGAAATAATTCACAAATTTAATCATGTGTTCTTTCTACAATAACGAATATGCAAAACAAATGAACTGTTGTTATTTACTATCCATCCTGGTGCAGTTTTAATGGCCAGCAGTTTATAAGCAAAGAAAGCGGCAACTAGAAGGTGTTTCAAAAAGAATGATCTGATTTAAAAACTCCATATTTATTGATAAAAACACGCTACAAATATGGGAAGCATTGCAAAATACTCACAAAATCTTGAAGTCTTAGCTGTGCTATTATAAACGTCTATCAGTAGTAGCACCAACAGCCGGCCTGTGTGGCCGTGCGGTTCTAGGCGCTTCAGTCTGGAACCGCGTGACCGCTACGGTCGCAGGTTCGAATCCTGCCTCAGGCATGGATGTGTGTGATGTCCTTGGGTTAGTTAGCTTTAACTAGTTCTAAGTTCTAGGGGACTGATGACCACAGATGTTAACTCCCATAGTGCTCAGAGCCATTAGAACCATTAGCAGCACCAACAACATCTAGACATTAGTTAAATTCGTCATAACCTTTACACAATGTATGTGCTTTTACAGAAGTTTTGCTGATTTTTATTCTGTTCTTCACATGTTCTATGTAACGAGGTAAAGGGGAGATGAACACGTTTTCCTTCACATATCGTCACAAGGAAACTTCCCTTGGGGTCATGTCTGGAGATATTGGAGGCCAAGATCTCACGGCAATGTCTCGGGGTCCCGTGCGTCCTATCAAGCATTGAGGCAGGGTGTCATTGAGAGAAAGGCGTACCTTGTTGTGCCAGTGAGGTGTAGCTCAATACTGCTGGAAAATGAAGTCATCGAAGTCCTCCTGAAGTTGTAGAAACGGCCAGGTCTGCAGCATCTACAGATAGCTCATTCCAATCACTGTGTTTTCCTCAAAAAGGAAGGGACCGTGCACTTTTTCATGAGAAATGGCGCAGAAAAGTTCACTTTAGGTGAGTCTCTCTTACGCTCGTTAATGTCGTGTGGTTTTGAAGTATCCATATGCGCACGTTATGTTGTTTTATTTTACCGCTAACAGGAAATGCTGTTTTATCACTGAAAATTAACCGTGGTAAAAATGTATTGTCTGCCATATATAGTTTGAGGTCAGCCCGTTTCATTTTTATCACCAGTCCGAAGAGATAGCACCAACTGTAGTCAATATGGTTTATAGACCAAGCGACGCCTTAACTCTCGCCAATTCTCTGCTTTTGCGGCGAGTAGGCATTCGTGGACTCCACGCAAACGTTTGTCGAATTATTTCCACCATGTGATGAGAAGTGCGAGGTCGATGTGGACTCTTAACTTTGTACAACCATCCTGTCTCCTCGAACTGGTGATACCAACGTTAAATGTTTAAGGGTGAGGCTGATCAGTGTCAAAACGCCGGCGAAAAACACGCTGGGCCGAAATTACTGACTTACTCCTTGCAAACTGCAGCACACAGAACGCCTTCTGTTGAGTGGACGCCTTCTTATTCCTGACTGACTGCGAACTGAGAAGACGCATTGACTGACATGTAACGGCGATTTTCTGAAACTGTCTGCAACGCACCTTCAAACAATACACATTTCCTTGCTGGAACGTCCCATGTCTCGTAATTATTACCGTCCAAAATCAGGTCATTCCTTTTGAAACACCCTGCATTTTAAACGGGCAGCTTTGAAACGGCCATTGTTTAAAACGTTAAGTGTTTCAGAGTTCACCACCGAGACGGCAGAGAAGTCCTGCATTTCTGATGGTAGAGGCCTGCCTTTAACTTTTCTCCAACTTAATGGCCGCTTTACTCAGCCGAACTGAAGTTTTGCTGGCGCTCCAAACTGCAGCACGATTTACCGGGCCGTGCATTAGCCGGGGCTTGGCAGAAGTGATGGCAGCGTAATAGATGTTGAGAATTCCAGCGCACCCTATATTCACCTGTCGACTGACTGGTTGGCCCGAACGCTTTAATCCAGACTCAGGCACGAACCTCGCGCCAGTGCATCGACTTGGTGGATGTGAGTTTGTCTGCTCGTTTCCTCGTCACCGTAACGGGTAGTCCGGAATCTGCCTGTTTTAGTCCCTCCTTCTCTTATTCCTCGCTTTTAATCGAATGAGGAATCCATTTTTTGGTAAATAGTATCACAGTTTAATCGCACACAAGCTAAAAGACTATCTAAATGTTAATTCTGTTTTTAGTTTTGTAATAGAAAAGACGAAACTATAGGTAAAAGCAGTACCTCGCTAGGGAGTACTATACAACTAACTGATCGTACATAAAAACATGTAAGATCACGCAGGTGAAAACCGGAATAAATTGTCAAACAGCTTCGTGCTTATCGAAATGAAACATCGCTGATAATGGTACTGGTAGCAGTAATTTATTTCCTTTCTGAGAAATAACTTTTTATATGTACAATCATACGCTTTCTCATAACCACTACGTAGCGGATGAAAAGGAGTCCTCTGTGGCCGAGCGGTTCTAGGCGCTTCAGTTCGGAACCGCGCTGCTACTACGGTCGCAGGTTCGAATCCGGCCTCGGGCATGGATGTATGTGATATTCTTAGGTTAGTTAGGTTGAAGTAGTTCTAAGTTCGCCGGCCGAAGTGGCCGTGCGGTTAAAGGCGCTGCAGCCTGGAACCGCAAGACCGCTACGGTCGCAGGTTCGAATCCTGCCTCGGGCATGGATGTTTGTGATGTCCTTAGGTTAGTTAGGTTTAACTAGTTCTAAGTTCTAGGGGACTAATGACCTCAGCAGTTGAGTCCCATAGTGCTCAGAGCCATTTTTGAAGTTCTAACTTCTAGGGGACTGATGACCTCAGATGTTAAGTCCCATAGTGCCCTAAAGAAAGGAACCATTTTGTCTGTAAAGTAAATATCCCAATTAGCGTTTCGCCCTTTCGACTATTTCCAAATCCATGGTGAGTATGGTGATGAAGAATGTAATAAAATGCAAGATGTTTCAAACACTTTCAATTAAACGTTGAAGGGTGATTACTCATGTCATGCGGAACAGGAGATTTCATTAAACTAGTCAGGCCTACCACTCACGTGTACTCCATACTACCTACTCCGGTAACTTGATAGAGTGATTTTCAGCAAGAAAACCTTAAGAATGAGCGTGTCTGATCGAAAAAAGATATTTTGGAAGTGATTCAGGGTGTTTTAATTTCGTTGGGCCTACCCCTTCCATACGGAGCAGATGACTGTATTATAGGCGACACACGAGGTATAAGTACGACTCCTCCCAGGAGCATAACCAACACAAAAAGACACCTACCGTTGTCGTGAAGCATGATCGAAGATTTTATCTGTAACAAAAGTTCTTCACAGTGGTGTGGTCTGTCACCCCTAGATGTTTGATGTAAAGAATTTGAAACACCTTATATGTCGGAACTCTTCTCGCTCTAATTTTCCCTCTACTGCCGCAGGAGCGACCCATTGATCTTTCGTATCTTCATTTCTTTGTCTGATTACTTTCATTGTATGTTAATCCGTTGCTTCCTGGGAGAAAGAGTAATATCGAGAAAACCATTTTATCAACAGAGAGTAACCGAAGAATCTGCGCTGACCTCAGCTGGTTCTGTATAACCGAATCCAGACACCAGATGACCCCAAAGAAGCAAGACAGGTAATAAACCAGTAATATGGAAAGAACTGTCAGCCAGCGGAATGCTGCTTTCAAAGAGACGCAAAGAATAAGACAGTCCTTTAATAATTGAAATAAAAGTGCGCATAATTATCCTGCAGGTGTACCTCAGGAGGTTTTGGCTGTCATTATTTAAATGGAAAGATGATTAGGCCTTAACTTTTTGTGTTGGTTATGCACCTGAAAGGAGGCAGGAAACAGGTATTCTTTGGCTTCCTTATGCCTCGTGTGTCACCTATAATCTAGTCATCTGCTCCGTATGGAAGGGGGTAGGCCCAACGAAATCAAAACATCCTGAATAGCTTCTAAAATGTATTTTTCCTTTCAGACACGCTCATTCTTAAGGTTTTGTTGTTGAAAATCACTCTATCAATTTACCGGGGTACGTAGTATGCAGTGCACCTGGATGGTAGACTCTATTAGTGCATTAAAGACGGCAAGGATGTCGGAGAAAATCGTCTATGTCGTTTCCATAGGAAACATTCAGGCGTTTGCCTTACACAATTTACGAAAACTCGATGACCTGACGGAGTTTGAACAGCATTTCTCCTGAATAAGAGTTCCGTGTCCTATCACGGCGTCACCTCCCTCAGTGATACTTCAGTAAGGCAGTTGGATGGCGCCAGTGGAAGCAATGAGGGCTGCCTATAAAATGTCTCGCACATTGACTCGCTCCAATTTTCAGTTAATGGAAGTTCAAAAGTACACGGATGTGAACTATGGTATTGCTAGTACACTGCTTAACAGTTGCTGAGGAACAACTGACACTGGTAAGGAACAACTGCCAAGTGTTACGGAACAACAAACAATAGCTACGGAACACCTGACCAATGATATTAAAAGGAAATGCAGAAGGCGAGACGTGTTAACTGCAGTGAAACCTGTGCACGAACACACTGTATGCGTTCGACAATCCATGCAGTACGGTGTTTGGCGAATGTTGTTATGGAACCAAATAGTGCGACATTCCGTGTAGTACGGCAACATGTCTGCAAGAAATCGTTTGAGCGCTCACGACCATGGACTAGCCATTGCAAGGCTCGAAGGCGGTCAAAATGTCATTACTGTGGCCACTGTAATGGGTGTATCCAAAAGTGTCATTTCGCGGTTAAAAAGGCCGTTGAAGGTGGAAATGCTATGCAAAAGTATTTCGGTGTTTGTAGACGGAGCACCAGACCGCAAAAGTATCGATAAATAGCCCTACTGGAGAAAGGGAACCGATACCTCGCTCCTAGGCAGATCGGTGCAGACCTTGCAACTTCTATCTTTACACGTGTCTGTGTCAGAACCATTTTGCGGGCTGGTTTGTATGCTCGGAAGCCTATTAAATGCATCGCACTTCAATCATGCCATCATCCAGACAGATTTCGTTGGTGTAGGGAGCCTGTTGGTTGGGGTCAGCGACAGTGGTCCACAGTGATGTTCTCCGACGAGTCTCGCTTCACTGTGAAAAGTGATTCAGCCCACCAGCGAGTGTGGAGAGAGAGGGGAACGTCATCGACATGGCCTAGACGTTATGATGTGGGCAGGTATTACGCACAACGGCCGAACACCGCTGCATATCTTTGCGCCAAAACCGTTAAAGCGTAGCGGTATTGCCAGGAGATTATTCTGGATCATTTCCGCCTGTTTAGGGATGTGGTAGGTCCTAACTTTCTATTTATGGGCGACAAGGTCCACCCACACAGGACCCCTGAAGTGTCGGACAGACTGGAAAGTGAACCATTGAACGTTGGCCTGCTTACTCCACGAACCTAAGCCGTATAGAGCTTGCCTGGGATGGTCTTGATGGACGTGCAAGAACTGAAAACAGTCTTTAAGAAAGAGTGGGATAATACCCCTCCAAGGATTCCTCAACAGTGTGGTACCCAGCATGCATAAGAGGCTCAGAATGAGCATTACTTCGAGAGGAGGGCATATTCCTTGCTGAGGATCCAACATCGATCTTTAAGTTTGGATTCTGACCTGTGTCAAACATGAAGGTTATTTTTGTCTGTTATCCTGCTTTCCCATGTGGTGAAGTCTGTCCCGTTTTTTGTTATAAATGTACCATGCTTCCTATTTTACATGTCTATTGTATTTCATGTCATCCATCATTGCCTGTGATTATTTCTGGCCAACAATTTCTCTTTTCCTAAGCAATTGTCAAGCAGTCTATTAACAGTACAGTAGGTAGTTGTACAGTAGGTTGTTTACTTTCCTTTACAAAACGAACTAAGTGTAATAAATTACACATACGAGGGCTGTTTTCTCGATATGGCCGGAAATTAAAATAAGTGTCAGTACCGGAAAGTTGCTATATACACGTACCGTCTATTTTTCAATCTAAGTACCATAGCGAGTAACAAATTTCTCGCAATGGTATACCAGCTTCTCTGCCTATTTGCAAGGAAATCTGTCACTTGTATACCAAGCCTGTGTTTCTCTTTTGAAGTCGAACTATGTCAGGCCAACTTCTTCTTCATGTCTGGGAGAAATTTGGTGCCAAATCATCTCCCATCTGAGTCGCTCAAGCTGCTGAACTGACGCGCCAACACGCGATCGGGCAGAGTCACGCGGCAGAACGATAGCGGTGAAAGAATGTCTCTCTGTTCTGCAGGATCTGCAAAGCCATTCGGAGGTGAATAAGTGGTTGGACTGATGACTTCTCGCTTCAAATAGAACTATACGGTCCCTTGAAAATGTGGCCTGAAAGAGGGCAGCGGATTTATTTTCTGTTTTCCATACTGGATAGGAAAGGGTAAATGTCTAAGGAGACAAAATAGTAAGAACATATATGCAGCAACTGAACATAAACCAGTTTCCTCCCTCGTTGCACTGTGCCATGTGCACACAGCAGCCGCAGGTCAAAAAGTGACCCGAAATAACGGTAGGCAATCTACTTTATTGTTGCAGTTACGTTCCCTTTATTAATCACCGTACATTCTTTCGGTTTCACTTCCTTGTTACAATAACGTTCACCCCTTTGTCTCGCCAACAGGTAATGTCAAGAGTATGCCATGGAAGCGTGATCGGGCCGCTCCGGTTTTCTGTGTTGTTAGATACCTGAGGAATCTATCGGATAGCGTGGCGGCAACCTGATACTGCTTGCTCATGAAGCTGTTGTATACGGAAAACTGTCCTTGTGGAGTGACCGTAGAATTTCTGTATCGTGCGATGATTTACAGCTGTCTTCAGATGTGGGCAACTATTAGATAATGTGGATGGGCAGGAGAGACATTTTTGTAATGTTCTAATACAGTGTTAATGGTATGTTGCCTGACTTAGTCCAGTCGATATTTGTGGATTTGGACTCTCAGCTAGATCAGATTCAAGGAAAACGTCGAAGCAGGTGTGGTGTCTGTTGGTCCCATCAGTACGAAGGTGTTACGAAAACAGTTCGTCAGCTTTGATGGGAATGCTTGGAGGTAAGAAGGCGATCTTTTCGCGAAACGAAGATCAAAATAAACCAGCAGTCGGGACAGATTGTGATCGAGTCTGCTGCCTCCAAATTTATAATCGCGCAATTAGATCAGGCCAGGTACAGAGTATACAGACAGACGTCTGTTCCCTCGCGAGTGGAACAGGAATGGCACAAATTTTAGGTTGTTTTTTTCTGGTTTTAGGTGACTATTCCGCAGTCTACACCTACGAATTGAACAGTGTTAGGAATAACGTAGGAAATAAAAAAAGTAAGTCATAACAGTAATTAAATACTGTTTCATAATAATTTTAAAAAATGAGAGCTATTTACGATCTTGGCACACACATAATAATAAACAGGAAAGGCCCTACGTAATCTACATTACTTGTAGAAAGTGTCTTCCACGACGCATTTTACAGTTGCTTTCGAAATATGCAAGTGACTAATAACTTTGTTTCCTATGTTTTCAACTCGACTAATATTACCTAACGTAAGTCGTTATTGTTGTCGTAGTGTGTGTCTCGGCAAAATTCTAATGTGAAACATATTCCGGAAGAGCATGGCCTTACATATGAGAAGTTGTCTTCAGAAATCCAGCTGCGAGCGGCTGCCGGCGATGGCTAGGGAGAGCAAGGAGCTGGCAGGCGGCGTCTCGCGTTGCCATGGCGACGGCATTCCCCGGTCGCCCTCCCGCTGCAGATTATTACGGCAGAGGACGCGGGGAAAGCAGTAATCTCCCTCGCTGACGGTGAAAAGCGCTCTTTCCGCTCTCTCACTCCATGCTTAATATCTCGAAACTGTTTCACTTCACCAATTTAAGGGGCAGTGAATTCAAAGTGCCTCCAGCGGAAACTCTTTCATACCAGAACACTGTCGGCGTGTTTCTTTCTGCGTTTTATCCCATCTTCGGTGACATGTTGTTGGACAGAAACGGGCGGTTGGTGCATTATACTGTCAATGTTCAATGCTGCTGAATATCACTCCAGTAATTTCGCTGCTCTCCCTAATATCGTTTTAGTACGACGCTTGTACCACCTTTAGGGAAACGCTGTACATATTATTCGGTTGATGCGTAAGTTCGTAGCGTTTTTCCATAAGTTTAATGAACACAACAGTTACCTATAATAACATACTCTCCTCCGTTATTTAAATCGTCGGCCAATGCTGGAGTAACTTTTCAACTTTTCGATTCCGCGACCGTAGAAATCACGTGGTTTTGAGGCGAAGAACTCGTCGAGACATGATGGGAGTGTATTTTCATCCGGAAAGGAAGCTCTTTGAGAGTTGTTCGATAGAGAGCGGAAAAGGTGAAAATCGGAGGGTGCAAGATCAGGTGAATAAGATGGGTGCGGACTGACTTCCCAACTCAACTCCTGAAGGATGTTTTGTGTCAGTCTAGCTGAAAGTGGACGGGCGTTATCGTGGAGCTACATCACCTCACGCAGTCTTGCTGGTCGTTGCTCTTGGACTGCGTCTGCAAGACACCTCACTTGTTGACAATAAGTTCAAAAATGGCTCTGAGCACTATGGGACTTAACATCTGTGGTCATTAGTCCCCTAGAACTTAGAACTACTTAAACCTAACTAACCTAAGGACATCACACACATCCATGCCCGAGGCAGGATTCGAACCTACGACCGTAGCAGTCGCGCGGTTCCGGACTGAGCGCCTAGAACCGCTCGACCACCACGGCTGGCTTGACAATAAGTGTCAGCAGTGATCGTTACAGTCGGGGAAGCAATTCGTAGTACACCACGCCGTCGATGTTCTACCAGATGGATAATATTATCCTCTACGGATGAGAACAGGTGTCTGTGGGGAGGAGTTACTGCTGTTTTTGGGCTCAGTCATTCCTTTCTTTCCATTATGTTAGCATAAAGACACCGTTTCTCGTCACCAATAATGTTACAAGATAGGAATGGTCGGTGTTATTCACAAGCCAATACACATGCAAGCAGAGATAAACATACTGCCACCCGCTAATGTTTGTGATTTTGGCGTACAGCATGGGGTACGCGCAACCCGATTTTTGAACCCTCTACATTGTGTGCGAACGTCGCACATTGGTTGAATTACATCAGTTCATCACATTTACCACTTCTAGAATACAGTGACGCGGATAATTGTGTATTAATGCGTTTAAAAGAAATTCATCAAACCCCGAAGTTCTTTCTAAACGTGGAGACGCACTAACTTCAAAACGATCAACTTAAAACGAGAAAATCATTTTCTTGCCGTGCTCGGTCCAATGCCATTACTCCCACACACAGTGCAAAGGTCTCTGGCTGCCTTCGATGCTGTCACTTCTATGCTGAACTCAAATAGAAGAATATGTCGAAAACATTCCCATGTCTCTACTTGGCACTGGACTCGCATTCGGGAGGACGACGGTTCAATCCCGCGTCCGGCCATCCAGATTTAGTTTCTCCGTCATTTTCCTAAGTCGCTCCAGGCAAATGCCGGGATGGTTCCTTCGAAAGGGCACGGCCGACTTCCTTTTACCATCCTCCCCTAATCCGATGAGACCGATGACCTCGCTGTTTGGTCTCCTCCCCCAAAACAACCCAACCTAACCTCTCTACTTGGCACTCCATTTTCTAGCGCCCGCAGCTCCACTCACTATCTACAAATATCAAAAGACAAAATCTAAACTCAAATAGCAACAGTGAACTACAAATACAGAATAACAATCGCTAAATAAACCCACAGCAACCGGAATACCAAAGTGAAAAACCAAAACGCTATCAACTTATGCACCAACCTAATATAAACAATATGTGATCAAAAGTATCCGGGCACACACAAAAACATACGCTTTTCATATCAGGTGCATTGTGCTGCCACCTACTGCCAGGTACTCCTCATCAGCGACCTCACTAGTCATTAGACATCGTGAGAAAGCAGAATGTGGCGCTCAGCGGAAATCACGGACTTCGAACGTGATCAGGTGACTGGGTGTCACCTGTGTCATACGTCTGTACGAGATTTCTATACTACTAAACGTCCCTAGGTCCACTGTTTCCGATGTGATAATGAAGTAGTAAAGTGAAGGGACACGTACAGGACAAAAGCGTACACGCCGACCTCGTCTGTTGACTGACAGAGACCGCCGACAGTTGCTGAGGGTCGTAATGTGTAATAGGTAGACATCTATCCAGACCGTCACACAGGAATTCGAAACTGCATCAGGATCCATTGCAGGTTCCTTGACACTTAGGCGGCAGGTGAGAAAACTTGGATTTCATGGTCGAGCGGCTGCTCATAAGCCAAACATCACGCCGGTAAATGCAAAACAACGCCTCGCTTGGTGTAAGGAGCGTAAACATTGGACGATTGAACAGTTGAAAAACGTTGTGTGGAGTGACGAATCGCGGGACACAATGTGGCGACCCGATGGCACGGTGTGGGTACGGCGAATGCTCGGTGAACGTCATCTGCCAGCGTGTGTAGTGCCAACAGTAAAATTTGGAGGCGGTGGTGTTACGGTGTGGTCGTGTTTTTCATGGAGGGGGCTTGCACCCCTTGTTGTTTTGCGTGGCACTATCACAGCAAAGGCCTACATTGATGTTTTAAGCACCTTATTGCTTCCCACTCTTAAAGAGAAATTCGGGGATGGCGATTGAATCTTTCAATAGGATCGAGCACCTGTTCATAATGCATGGCCTGTGGCAGAATGATTACACGACAGTAATATCCTTGTAATGGACTCTCCTGTACAGAGTCCTGACCTGAATCCTACAGAATACCTTTGGGATGTTTTGGAACGCCGACTTCATGTCAGACCTCACCGACCGACATCGATACCTCTCCTCAGCGCAGCAGTCCCTGAAGAATGGGCTGCCATTCCCCAAGAAACCTTCCAGCACCTGACTGAACGTATACATGCCTGAGTGGAAGCTGTCATCAACGCTAAGGGTGGGCCAACACCATTTTGAATTACAGTATTACCGATGGAGGGCGCCACGAACCTGTAAGTCATTTTCAGCCAGGTGTCCGGATACTTTTGATCACATAGTGTACACACATAATCCTTTCTTCTTGTAAGACGCGTGGTTGAGTTGCGTTTCACCTGGAAACTGCATTAGAAACATTGGCGCTTACGGCACAGAGCGACTTAAACCACCTTGCACGGACAATAACATCGACCGTCTGTGCAATCGCTAAAGAAAAAATGTATGTGATATATTCCTGATATTTTGAGACGCAGGAATTCAAGGATTATTTCAGCTGACCGATTCAAAAAAATGGTTCAAATGGCTCTGAGCACTATGGGACTTAACTTCCGTGGTCATCATCCGCTAGAACTTAGAACTACTTAAATCTAACTAACCTAAGGACATCACACACATCCATGCCCGAGGCAGGATTCGAACCTGCGACCGTAGCAGTCGCGCGGTTCCGGACTGCGCGCCTAGAACCGCGAGACCACCGCGGCCGGCCTGACCGATTCCAGATTGAACCTTCTCTGTACAAGTTACTCTTACGGTAATCAGTATAGTTTCGCATCAGTAATGGCTCTGTACTTTTCTTCAAATTTTACTATTTCGATCGGCTGTTGAGGTTTGTTTGTGTTGATGACAATATTTCATATCGGGAATAATTGGAGAAAAAAAAGAAAATTTTGCTGTCTCGAGTTTTCCCAGCATGACTGATCAGTACAGAGCTTCAGGATCTACAGCGAATTGTTTTTTTTGCATGTTTGCACAACATTTCGACGACCGACCAAAATTTCTTCAGGTGTTGCGAGTTGGCTGTTTCATGTACTCGCTGCCTGGACTGCAACCAAACTCTGAATATTTGCTGGTCTGGCGCGAGACTAAAAAAAGTGTAGTTCATAGTCTTGTTGGAAACCGGGCAGTGAATATTACAACAGAGCATCTCGCAACACTTGAAGAAGACAGCTAAGTCGGTCGTCAATACTTTATGTGAGTTGTTCAATAGTATCTCTGTCACGTGAGGATGCGTATTCAGACACGAAATCGGTCGTGATTTTCAATAAAAGTATTTTACAACCAGTGCGGATCGTTTCATTCAAAATGTCGTCAATATACTAACCAAAATAGGAAACAAAACCCAGTTGTACTTTCGGAAGTACACCAGAAGTACGCCATTATAAAACGATTGTCAGCTGTTCAGATTCCTGTACTTCACATGTTTAAATTGTTCAAGCACTGCCGAATGCAAGCAGGAAGAAGGGATTCGCTCGGTGAGCTACATTGCTTTCGCAGCTGTTTTTGCTCAAATAACATTAAGCTATTACCGGACTTCATAGTATTTTCAGTTGTCGCCAATTTCCGTATAACATTTAAAGAGAAAGGTTGAAGATTTGTGTGATGATTGTTCTGTTTTGTACGCTGTTCAAAGTGAAAGGGTATAATTTTTGTGACGAATTTCACTCGATATTAATTTTATACAGTATTATCAGTGTTAAAGTCAGCATTAACTTCTCGTTTCGGGCAAATTTGCACTAACGTTATTGAACAACTTGTCTGATCGTGTATGCTTCTTTAGCGGTAAGCAGTAAGATGGGGAAAAAAATTACTTCAGTTGTCTCGGAGACTGCTTGTGAAAACTATAATTTCGCTGCAGATATACCAGTTTATCTTTTGTAGGTATGACATTAGCTGCCTTTTTATGAATTTTTACAATGGTGAATCAGGAAATAAGAAAAACTTCTTTTGTTGCATATGAATTCCTGTCCACAAATGGAGAGCAGCTGCACGCCAGTCATTTGTTTAACAGCATTGGAGAGAAAGCGGAATTTACTTCTGTCCTTTGAATGTGGTTTTATGGAAACCTTGTACATTGCAACATATTTCAGTATCATGGTGAGTGCATCTAAAAACCTGTAACAATCCTTTGACGCATTCTCCATCTCGCCTGTTTGGTAATTATTTTTCTCGTAAATTAAATCTGTTTCGAGGGACAGTATTGACATGATTGAGTTTGCAGTTTTATTTCTGTGTAAAGCTCTATCTTTTTACACGCAGTGCTTCATGCTTCCACTGTGTCATATACACTATGCTCCTTCATTAATACCAACAGTTATGCAGTCCATTTCGTGAAGTTTATCAGCTGCTTGTGGAGCTTTTTATACCGCTTTCCTTATAGTGCTTCTTAGCAGAAAAGTTTTTCTCCTCCAGCAGCGCTACCGTTCCAAACCGATTTATGCGTGAAGAACTTTTATGTCTGAGTACGCCTTCACACCGAGAGAGCAAAAAGTGACCTGAAATCTATAGTCAGAATCACATTAAACGCAACTGTACTTCAATTGAAGAGGGATTTTTCTTGCCATCTTGTAACTCCATGCGCTGTTGCAGTAATACGGCTCCAATACCAGTTCGACAGAGATATTTGAAATTTTAGAAAACATTCTGTAATTGGAACAAAGCAGTTTTCAGATGTTTATTCGTTAGCGACCGGTGTAGGCCCTTTCCTCAGACCATCTTCAGGATTTTCCTCGCTGCAGTACAGTAATAATACATATTCAGTATAGAGGAATGAAAATTTGACTAAATAACGTCTGAAATATAAGTTACAACAATTCAAGAGTACGGTGTTCTAGAGACATAGCTCAGAACTGAATCACAATCCAATATTAACTTGCTTTCTTGTCTGTTGTGTGGCAGAGGATACTTTGTTTTCCAATGTCATTTTCCTTATGGGCTAGAGACTTGAAACTTTCACTGTAGCTCAGAACTCGGGGCCAATGCAATATTAACTGGCTTTCTTGTCTGGTATTAGAGGGTACATTGTGTAGAACTGCCATTTCCCCATTTCCCTGTTCCAGTTGTGAATGGATCACGTAATGAACGATTGCTGCTAGATCTCCGTGTGAGCTCGAATCTGTCTAACTTTTATCTTCAAGATCCTTTCGCGAGTTATAAGTAGGAGGAAACAATATATTAGTTGAGTCAGGTGAATAGAAACTGAAGCAACCCTGAAATTTAACACTTGTCTCTGTTGTGAACTCATGAGAATGTTTGAATTCGATTGAAAAATTTCGCAGACATTAGATTCAAAAGTAGACAATAATTATTTAGATAGAAATGAATTTTTAATTCATTTTAATTTACATTTTAAATGTGACTAAGACTTTTCAAGTAATTTCTCCCAGTCCCTTGCAGATCTAAGCCCCAGCCAGCTAATCCTGAAAATCTGAGATAGTGGGTTTTCAACAGCTATGAAAATACTTACAAGTCTTAAAATGAAAAACATGGGCCTCATGCAATACATAATTGATGCACGAACAGTTCACCTCCTTATGTTGTCTATTGCACGCACCCTGTGTTTTTCGTTTTAAATCTTACAAGTACTGGGTGATCAAAAAGTCAGTATAAATTTGAAAACTGAATAAATCACGGAATAATGTAGATAGAGAGGCACAAATTGACACTCATGCTTGAATTGACACGGGGTTTTATTAGAACCAAAAAAATAAAAAAGTTCAAAACATGTCCGACAGATGGTGCTTCATCTGATCAGAATGGCAATAATTAGCATGATGATATTAGCATGATGATATTCTTTACAGGAAATGCTCAATATATTCACCATCATTTCTCAACAATAGCTGTAGTCGAGGAATAGTGTTGTGAACAGCACTGTAAGGCATGTCCGGAGTTATGGTGAGGCATTGGCGTCGGGTTTTGTCTTTCAGCATCCCAAGAGGTGTCGGTCGATCATGATACACTTGCGACTTCAGGTAACCCCAAAGCCAATAATCGCACGGACTGAGATCTGGGGACCTGGGAGGCCAAGCATGACGAAAGTGGCGGCTGAGCACACGATCATCACCAAACGACGCGCGCAAGAGATCTTTCACGCGTCTAGCAATATGGGGTGGCGCGCCATCCTGCATAAACATCGTACGTTCCAGCAGGTGTTCGTCAGCCAGGCTGAGGATGATGAGATTCTGTAACATATCGGCGTACCTCTCACCCGTCACGGTAGCAGTTACGTTTTGCTGTCCAGCGCCATCTGTAGGACATTTTGTGAACTTTTTTTTTGTTTGGTTCTAATAAAACCCCATGTCATTCCAAGCATGTGTGTCAATTTTTACCTCTCTGTCTACATTATTCCGTGGTTTATTAAGTTTTCAAAGTTATACTGACTTTTTGATCACCCGGTATATCCTTAGCTATTAAAAACCGACGATCACAAATTTTCAGGACTAGTGCTATGGAGTTAGAAATCACTATGGGCTAGGAGAAATTACTACATGCTCTTCAAACCAATTTAAGACGTGATATACTAAAAAAATCATTTTTATTTAAATAATTATTGTGTACCGGAAATAAGTTCGTATTAGGATGACATTTTAATCAACATATCATACAGCCATGGAAACGCTAGAATAGGCCTATCTGTTTCGTAGTGCTCGCTCAAATCGTTCATGACGTAATACTTTTCAGTTTCCGTCTGTGTATAAAAAGGAGGGCATCTATAACAAACGAATCGTGAAACTAAATCAAAATTCATTCAATTCATGCGCTAACTATGCTTTATAGTCAACAGTTGTTGACCGCAAATGGAGGCACGGAGAAGTGAGCATTAAATATGTTATTTCCTGGTTCATTCAACCAGAGAATGAGTAGTGATCAGTGCTGCATGTACGAGCTTCCACTGCGTATATACAGTGGCTTGTTTTGCTTTGCTACTTTCCGCATTACCTTTTAGCCTGGTTGTCGCTTTCAGCTCAAAGACTTTCGCAGACGTCAGTGAGTCTGCCTTATTTGAAAGTATACGAGCAGTGTTTAGGTAGCTGATTCTTGCAAGCCGTAACGCATTCGACGCGCTTTCGTAGATTCTCTCCTTTGTCTGCCGTTACACATTAGCGACGCACGTGCCGCCGGAATAGCCAACAGACGGCGAACAGCGCTATAGTTCCTCATCCTCCGCAGGGAGGCAGTTCGATCGACAGCACCCCTCCCAGAGCCGACACCCTATCGCTCTCGCTGGTCCAGTCGTGCTGTTCCTTTTTGCACTGGATTGGCGATGCGTAACTCAACCTTTGACAGCTTTAATGTTCTGAGGTCAGCTGTATTCCTGCCAATTGAAGCTGGAATTGCAGCGCGCTCGTAAAATTGGCAGACGCTAAATTTCCTGAGTGGTGGACGAGAGTTTTAATGCCGAATTACTGACAGTTCATGCGAATCTTTTCGTCGCGCTGTCTCGACTGCCCGACCAAACACACATTCGAGTAGGAAAACGTTCCACGAACAAGTTCTTACTTTCGATGTTATCCAAACGTTAATTTCATCCCAAGCAGTTAATACTAGCATAAATTCTGTGCGAGAGTCAATAAACGGACACTACTGGTTATTGCACTTTGACGAAACGAGTTTACTCAGCTCTGTTATCTTGCTCGCTAATTCCTCTGCAGCTTCTATGGAGAACGAAACGAAGGTCGGGTAGTAACGGACGGGGAGCTTTTTTCGAAATCACTTTTCCTGAACGTTGTTCTGGAACATTCTTCACACTAAACAACGTTATTTATTAGAATTATGTAACTCGACGTTATAAGAATGTGTCTTTTCTGTCTTTTCAGTATTCTTTTCATCCTTTGGCTTTCGGAGGCTTGTATCGGACATGAAACTGTAATATTGCAAAACAGTTTTGATCGGGTCGTATACAGTGATAAACTTGAACTTGTCCAAGCAGCTTTCCTAATTTCTCAAAGAATCAATAACTTGTTTCTTGCTGCTGGCTGTAAACTCGAGGATTCAGCTGTTTGCATGTCTTGGTTTGGTTTAGCGACGAAGCCCACTTTCATCTGGATAGGTTCGTCAACAAGCAAAACTGGCACATTTGGGAGACTGAGAATCCGCATTTCGCGATCAAGAAGTCTCTTCACCCGCAACGGGTGATTGTGTGGTGTGCGATGTTCAGTCACGGAAAATCGGTGCGATATTCCTTGACACGGTGACTACCGAACGGTACGTGAAGGTTTTGGAAAATGATTTCGTCCCCATTATCCAAAGTGGCCCTGATTTCGACTAGATGTTGTTCGTGCAAGATGGAGCTCGACCAAATCGAAGCAGGAGAGAATTTAATGTCCTGGAGGAGCACTTTGGGGACCGCATTCTGGCTCTTGGGTACCCAGAGGCCACTGGCATGGGCCTCGAATGGTGGCCATATTTTCCGGATCTGAACTCATGCCACTCCTTTTTGTGGGGCTATTTTAAAGACAACGTGTACAGCAATAACACCCAAAACATTGCTGTGCTGAAAACAGCCATTCAGATCATCGACAGCTTTGATGTTCCGACACTTAGCGGGTCATGCAGAATTTCGCTACTCGTCTGCGCCACATCATCGTCAATGATGGCAGGCATATCGGACGCGTCATAACCTAGACCAGAACATCTGTAGTGACGTTTACATGTTGAATGAATTGCGTTCACGCCGTAATTTGTAACGAATTTACGTTCTTTTTTTATAGTTCAATAATTGTCACCCTGTAAAATCATAGTAGAAGTCTTAACCTGCTTTCATATTTTTCTTGATAAACCAGTGCTCTGTTTATTTTGAAACTAGATTTAACAACTCATCTTTAGTCAAAGGCATCAGCTGGCTATCTAAATTTTCAACATGATTGTACTGTACTGTTCCCTATTCATCACTGAATGTTATAGGAAAAAAAAACTTAATATTTCCAGGTTACGTAGCCACTTTGTTTTCCCGCAAAGACGTAAGAAAATGTTCAAATGTGTGTGAAATCTTACGGGACTTAACTGCTAAGGTCATCAGTCCCTAATCTTACACACTACCTAACCTAAACTATCCTAAGGACAAACACACGCACCCATGCCCGAGGGAGAATTCGAACCTCCGCCGAAGACTTAAGACAATCATCTAGTATACTTCTTAAAACTGAATATCACCCACTCTCTCCCTTAATCGTCATTCAAGACACCTGACTTTTTCTACGGCTCCCTTTATTTTAGTCGCTTTTATGTTCTGACTTCTCCATGTTTGCCTCTTAAAGAATCAAAAATTAAAGTTTTTATGCTATTTATTTTGTTTGTTTCACCCCGCATTGCTTAGACCTTGGTAGTTTAACATCTCCATTGTTATTACTGGTAGTTTAACATATCCATTGTTATTACTGTACCTGGGCTGGACATTGGCAGACCCTACAGTATAGATGATCGGTTTGTGGGGCGCTTAACTGCGCGGGAGTCAGCCCCCGTATAAATTCCCATTCTTGACACAGTCCAGTCTCGTCACTTTCACGAATGATGATGATATGAGGACAACACAAACACCCAGTCCCCAGGCGAAGAAAATCCCAACCCGGCGGGGCATCGAACCCGGGACCCCGTGATCCAGAGGCAGCAACGTTAGCCAGTAGACCACGAGCTGTGGACCCTTACTATATACAGATAATACCAGTTGTGTCGAAGGTAATAATACTTTCTTACAAGCAGAACAAAGTACTCTAAATTTCAAGTACTGAAAATCTCGTTGTCAACAGATACACTGTGTGTTCAAAAGTATCCAGACACCCCCCAAAACATACGTTTTTCATATTAGGTGCATTTTGCTGCCACCTGCTGCCAGGCACTCCACATCAGCGACCTCATTAGTCATTAAACATCGTGAGAGAGCATAATGGGGTGCTCCGCGGAACTCATAGACTTCGAACGTGGTCAGGTGATTAGGTGTCACTTGTGTCATACGTCTGTGCGCGAGACTACCTCACTCATAAACATCCCTAGGTCCACTGTTTCCGATGTGACAGTGAAGCGTAAACGTGAAGGGGCACGTACAGCACAAAAGCGTACTGGTCGACCTCGTCTGTTGACTAACAGAGACTGCCGACAGTTGAAGAGGGTCATAATGTGTAATAGGGAGACATCTATCCAGACCATCACACATGAATTCCAAACTGCATCAGTATCCACTGCAAGTACTGTGACAGTTAGATGGGAGGTGAGAAAACTTGGGATTTCATGGTCGAGCGGCTGCTCATAAGCCACACGTCACGCCGGTAAATACAAAAAGACGCCTCGCTTGGTGTAAGGAGCTTAAACATTGGCGAATGAACAATGGGAAAACGTTTTGTGGAGTGACGGATAACGGTACACAATGTGGCGACCCGATGGTAGGGTGTGGGTATGGCGAATGCCCGGTGAACGTCATCTGCCAGCGTGTGTAGTGCCAACAGTAAAATTCGGAGGCTGTGGTGTTATGGAGTGGTCGTGTTTGCCAAGGAGGAGGCTTACACCCCTTGTTGTTTTGCACTATCACAGCACAGGCCTATATTGATGTTTTAAGCATCTTTCAACACGACCGAGCACCAGTTCATAATGCACGGCCTGTGGTGGAGTGGTTACACGACAATAACATCCCTGTAATGGACTGGCCTGTACAGAATCCTGACCTGAATCCTATAGAACACCTTTGGGATGTTTTGGAACGCCAAGTTCGTGCCAGGCCTCACCGACCGACATCGATACCTCTCGTTATTGCAGGAATAAGTGAAGAATGGGCTGCTATAACCCAAGAACCTTCCAGCACCTGATTGAACATATGCCTGCGAGAATGGAAGCTGTCATCAAGGCTAAGGGTAGGCCAACACCATATTGTATGCCAGCACTACCGATGGGAGGGGGGGGGGGGGGGCGCCACGAACTCGTTAGTCATTTTCTGCCAGATGTCCGGATACTTTTGATCATATAGTGTAATTTGTTGCCACTCCTAAACGCACTGTTGGTTTATTACGAAACCACGAGTGGACTTGTTCCTTCATAGTTTACTAGAGACAGAGTTTGAAACCAAATCTTGTCCGATACAATCCATTGTCCGACCAGCGCCGGTTCGAGGACACTTTTTCACAAAACAGACTTATCATTTGGCATCCCCTTTGCCCTTGCCTACTGATTACGCATTGCGTACAAGTGTTGCACTTTGTGAACCCTGGCACCCATGTCAACTTGGAGCGGCGGCCTTAAACGATAACTTTTCCTGCTGCCAGACCTTCACCGAACATTAGAGAGGGAGGGGGGGGGGGGAGGAGTAAATAGATGTCAGTCTTGGAAACTTCGCTAAG